>NC_045746.1:13278538-13308538 GCF_008692095.1 Etheostoma spectabile
ACACACACACACATACACACACAATTGAGCATAAGCTCCATAATTTCCTGTAGCGGATATAAAGTGATGTTAAATTATCAGCACGGAAAATAAGTTCAATTTATGCTTTCATTTCCTTACAAAAGAGACAAACACACACAATCAGTCACAAAAACACACTCAGAGGGCATGCATATGCAGACACATCTCACATAATTAAGTACACAAGCAGTGGAAAGCACACAAAGCCGGGTAGACGCACATGTACACCGACATGCATGAATTTATGCATAGAAAGAGGGAAGAAGGGAAATAGAACGCAAAAGTAATGAGAACTTTATGGAAATACAGCTGTGTGTATCTGTGTGTGTTGTGTGTCTTTTAAACATAATTAGCTCCGTCGGGCAGAAATGTAAACGAGAGAAACTTTAATGAAACTCTTCTCTGATCTGCTGAGAGCACACATTCCCATTTATCTCTCTCAATTCGTCTCTATATTATCTCGGTCTGTCTCTCCACTCAAATGGAATTGAATGTCATGCATGGGACTTTTAAAACCCCAAAGGTTCACATTTCAGCATAGCATTATGACCACATAAGATGAACACAATTATACTGTGTTTGTAAGGTCACATCCACATGTCCTTCCTCTCCCTTCGTGTGTCCATTTATCTACTCTTCTCTGCTGTCCTTGAGGTGGAATTCCCTTTGAAAACCCAATCTGGAATTTATTAGATGATCTAAGTTTTGGGTCGATTCACGTATGTTTGTGTATCTTCACAAGCGTTTACATGTTTGGCTCAGAGACGGACCATTCTCAGCCCAAGTTAACTCGAAAAACCACCATTACTCAAAGTCGGTTTCATTCCATTTATAAACTAAAACGTTAACCAAGCTTTTACTTTAATTGAATCTCTAAACCTCATACGCTTTCCATCCTTGCCTCATACAGTCAGTCAAAATGTCAGAAAACAAGATTTTAGACTGCAGACTGACTTTAATGTAATAAATCAGTATGAAAACAAAGCCTATAGTGGGGCAATGTCTTAACAAGGTAACAGTGTGCAGCAATTATAGATCAGGCCTTTCAAAAGAAATATCCTCTCCTCAATACAAAGCAAAAAGCCTTCCATACCAGAATACTAAGAACGTAGATACTGTGTGTGTGTGTGTGTGTGTGTGTGTGTGTGTGTGTAAAAACCTTTTGCGTGTATGAGGTGTGTATTGATTTCTGTGTATCAGGTGAGTTGTCCTTTGAAGAAAAGAAGAGAAAGAGTCGGAAGAGTAAAGAAAAAGAATGTAAATAAACAGGGGAGAGACAGATCGATGCAGGGGAGAATAGAACAAGTGAGAATGTGGGAGACAAAACTGCAAAACCGCGCGCACACACACACACACACACACACACACACACACACACACACACACACAAAACACACACAGGTTTAGATGAAATATGACTTGGCCATTTATTTCTGTTTCTGTTTCTTTTTATCCTTCGTCTCGTCCCGCCCACCTACTCCTTGCATCCTTCACCTTGCTCTTTATTTAGCCCTCCCTTCATCATTCTCCCTCACTACTTTTCAATGGCGATTTACAAAGAGTCAATCTGTATTTTGGGCGGGTTCACCTTTTATAATTCAGACTCTGCCCTCTTGCGTCAAAGGCTGCATTTAAATTGAACTAAAAGTGTGCGTGTCGCCCTTAAGTGCCAATATGTGTGTTTGGTGGTGTGTGTGTGTGTGTGTGTGTGTGTGTGTGTGTGTGTGTGTGTGCGTAAGCTATTTCAGATGATACTTTGCATCAGTGCCCCTCCCTTACCCTGCCCAGTGATGAGTCAACCTCAGCCTTGGGTGTGTGTGGTATATTCGCGTGTTAGACGTGTCAGTGCATGCCATGGAAACTGAGAATAAATATTGTGAAGTGAGATTATGGAGAGGGAGAAAGATAGTAGCAAAGACCATTTATTATGAAGCTATTAAAGTCATGTTCAGCTTCTTTTCTAATAAATTGTTTGTCACTTCTCTCCCTCTATCTTCTTCTCACCTTCACGCATGTGCAAGGCTACTTCTATTTGTTGCTCTAACTGAACGCAATAAGGCCTGAAGGGTCTGAAATACTCCAAAAAAGTCATGGACAGCGAATGTGGTTTTATACTGCATTATGTGTCTTTGTAGGGTAGATACCGTAGGATATCTTCACATGTGTAGTCAACCCTAGCGGACATGGAAATTACTGACCTACTGATAACAATCTTATGATGTGCTTCCAAATTATAAATGATCCCAAAGCTTTCAAAAATAGCACATATTTCCATCTGAATTTCAGGAAAATGTATTTTCATTGAATAGTGCAGCCAATTTGAGATATATATATATTTTCTTCAGGGTAAACGTCCCAAAGCTTCAATGAAGAGTTATGATGTTATAATGAAGAGCATGTTAAGGGGTTAACTTTTTTTGCTACACCCTTTTATTTCCATCTGACTCTCCCTATCTTCATCTCAATTTTCCTCCCTTTCTCTCACACGCATTCAGTCTCTCTCTGTCCCACTCTCTCTCACTCTCTCTTAGACACACACAGCCACACCCACGATAATGAGTAAACCTCTTGCTGCCCCACCCAGCCCAGTCTGCCAAGTTACTGCCAACACCACACACACACACGCACATGCAATAGACCAACCCACAACTTGTACAAAGGCTATACACTAAATCATACAATACACTGATGACAACATACACCACTCTCACACTCAGTACTACTCTTAATAGTCCTACCCCCCCAAAGAGACAACAACACACACACACACACCACAAAACAACACACACACACACACACACACACACACACACACACACACACACACACACACAGTTCAGTCTATTCTGATCTAATGTGATCATAGTCAATAAGCTCTGCGGTGCTGGCAAACCACATTCTGTTCCTACCAGTCCATGACATCACTGTGAAGTGAAAAGCATTGTGGGCTGCAAAGTAGGATGAGGGAACTGACTGACAGGTGGTAACCATGGGAACTTTCAGTTTGCCTCCCCGTTGCTGTAGCAACAGCCACGTTTCTCACTGTTGTGAGTTAAAATCTAATTTAAAAAAAGATGAACACAACTTATGGGAAAGGAAATTATGTCATGGAATCATACGCACATGGACATGAACACTCACATGGTGACGCTCGTACACACTTTGCTAGCCAAGGTCAATCTGCATAAGATCTCATTGTAGCTGATCTGTGCATTACGTCTAATCTTCATATATAAGCCAAAAGAAATGAAGACAAATGTGTATTAAAAGAAAGCACTTTAACAACTAATGCTCTAAGCAGGTAGATTCTGGCTATAGAAATTGAGCTACAAAGGCCTTCACCCAGAGAGTCAGAGCTAAAAGCTAAAATCAGGGTGTAAATTAGACAAAGGACGAAGATGAGAGCAAAAAAAACAGAGGGATATTAATAATGAGAGAAATAGGAGGGTGTGCACATGTTCCACCTTACCCGTAGAAGGGATTGTGACTCCTCTTTAGCAGCTCCTCCTTTCTCCTGCCCTCCTCCAGCGCCACTCCCTCCACCTCCTCCTCCTCCTGTGTACTGCTGTGGCATCTGGCTCATTTTCTCCCCTCCACCACCAACTCCACCTGCACAGGCTCCTCCTGGCCTTCCTCCACCATACAGCTTGGTATCTCCCAAAAACGACTTGGTGTCTCCCAGGTAAACCATGCTAGGCGAAGCTACGCGTCTTTTCTGCTGCAAGGCCTCAGGATTGGCTGAAACAAACGACAATGAGAGTGGGGAGGAGAAAAGAGAGGGGCTTCCACCTCCTCCTCCTCTTTCTACTCCTTGTTCAGGTCCCATTCGCTCCTTGGGCACCCAGAGCAAACCGTGGGCCTGCTCACCTCCTCTTTCCCCTAGTCCTCTTGTCTCCCCAGGAACCCAGCCTTTTTCCCGCTCTCTTTCTTTCTCCTCACCCCCCTCACTTTTTACTACCCCTCCTGCCTCTTCTCTGCCTCCTTCTGCCAACAGTCCCTCAGGCGGTGCAAGGGAGTAGAGGAGGCGAAGATCCCCTTTGCTTTCTTCTTTAATGGCTAAGGTAGAGGGAGCTGAGCAGCCATTGGCTGAGAGTGTTAACGAAGGCGTCAGTGAGGTGGGTAAGGAGGTTGTTGTCAGTGAGCTTAATGAGGGAGAGGAGTCATGACAGTGGGCCGAGTTAAAATGGTCGAGGAGGGCTGACGAATCAGGAGCTGTGAAGTCGCAGCGTCGACAACGGCAACACGCGTGGACACGCCTGCAGAGAGAGAAAAAAAAGCAAGGACTGAATTATCCACAAATACAAATTTGAATGAATAAAAACTTCCTTTTGAATCAGTTTAGGCTGGTCTTGAAAATTTAATTTAGTCATGAAGGTGATCTTCAATGTGACAGAGAGTCACTCTAAAGTCAGAACAGTAACACCAATGAGACAGAACAAAAGAATTTTACTTAAATCGTCTCCATCAATTTAAAATGTAAAACGGATTCATGTCTATCAGTTTTTACTGGGCTGCATATGACAGATATTCAAAAGTGTGTCATTGACCTCATTTAGATGTAAATCTACTCCCTGAATCCACTACATTGCATTTAATGTGCATTTGTGCCTGATTTCCTCCAACCACTCATGTAGAGTTTAGCCGAACCCATGGCCAAAAAGTAACTCAGTGTTCCACTAAATAACAATGATTTAGGACTGTGAGGAATGTCAATAAATCTGAATGACAATGTTGGAAAGGCCCAGACTGACCAGCAATGTAAACGATACAACAGAGACAGAAATATCAGAATTTCCTGGCTTGGAAAAGTCAAAATCAATCGGTCATCTATACCAAGAACATGGACTCCTTTTTGCAATTAACTAGTAGCTGTCAAAACATACCTAAATGAATATGTAAATACTAGTTTAATAGAACAAGCAACTATATTTTTTCTGAAATGAGGTAAAAATCGTATGTTGACTGTTGTATTGATAGGTTCTGCTGTGAACTTTAAACAAACTCTTTCTCTTGAAAACAAATAACAGAATAACAATTCATACTTTTCTATCTGAATTATTTCAGAAAAGACCTGGCATGCATGAGAAGTAGGAACTGATTTGTACCATTATTCGGCAAATAAGTCAGGTGTGTAACTTTCACTCGCATCTTGCCCTAAAGCAGCAATTCGCTCGACACTGCTGTTGTTTTCACTTGAGTTTTCTCACTGGTGACTTCTCATTACTGCCACACTTCAATGCGAGTTTTTTTAATAACAGTCGGTGGAATAATATTATGCGAAGGATTTCATTGCAAACATCTAAGGACTATCCAATTGTCATTTTTCTATTCTAGCCTCTCTCATGCATGTGGATTGTTCTTGGGGACCTGTCATAACAATTCTTACATGCAGGAAAAAACTAAAACAAAACTTTATGGTATACATACCGTACATAGAACATATACACTACCTTTCTTATTTGTAAGCCATTTATCTGATGTGTTGTTTACATGATTGAAGTGAAATGGTAATGATATGTAAGTTATAAACAAACGAAATGTATAGATTTAAAATAAATGCAGTGCAGAGATGTGCCTCTCCTCTGACTCCCTCACTCTTTATCTGTATACTATCTGTCTGTCTCTTATTGCCCTTTATTAAATAAGCTAAACTCCCTGGGTAACGACAGATTCAAGTTAGTATTTTAAACAGCATCTTGATCAGATCAAAGTAGTCTAGGTATTTGTGAAAATGTGTGTGAGTAAAGTACACCTTGTACCAAGTGGACTTAAAGGTCTCCAGATGCTGAACAGACACAGTGGCGTCTCTGTTTGTCATCACCACGCACACGCTCGCGCATGCACGCATGCTCGCACGCACGCTCGCACGCACACACACGATAAATGAAGTTTATATCATTCATTCTACACATGTCCTGATCCAATCTATGTTCACCCTGAACACTGTCAACAGCTACATCTGTCTCACATACAGTGAATTACATTTTTCCTATGACAAGAAAGGGGACATTAGATTTAGTATTAAAGTAAAGTGAATTTCGGCCTTGGAGGTATTCATTTGTAAAGCGATGTGGAGAAATATGGAGAAAGCATTTTAAAAGATCTGTTGATAAAGTAAATAATCCACAAGACAAGAATTGTCCAAGAAAGTTATGTTATATCCCCTAGATAAGAAATGTGTAACAATGAACCGGGGAAAGCAAAAAAGTCCTCATTTATATCTCTCCTGGCAATATGTGAAGTCAAGAATTTGTAATGTAACACTAACGTCTATGTCTGGTACGAGGGTTTTTTTGCCGCAGTGGACTGTGAGGTCTATCAAAAGCACACATTTGACTTAATATAGTTAAATATGAAGCTTTACATTTGGTTTGCACCCTCATAGTTACAAGAGACTTTTAATCTGTGACTGGTCCCAAGACAGCCAACCTAAATGCATTTGATATGTGAGCAAAGAGCCTGTGGATCACACACATTTGTGTCTCTATTTGTGTGGTCTACAGCAACAAAGTGTTTCAAATAAGAAATCTATGTTTAGGGTTACAACCCCTACATCCTGTGAGGTCAATACACACCTGCATATAGCAAATACACAAACACACACACACCAAGTGTCAATAATTAAACTACCAGAGCATGGCAGTATGTTTGAGAGTAAGCTTTATATATTTAGAAAGTATAATAACATCTTATATTTGTGTTTGAAACCACACATTTTGCATCTTACTTTGAAGTCCAACAACCTTTCACATAATAACAAATACTAAAAAGTTGTTGCTGGTGTGCCTGTGCCGAATGTCATAATCTCAGTGAGAGTGTTACGGTGTAGAAGTTGTAGAGGAGATTGATTAGTTTGTTTCAGCCAGTAACTCCCCCCCTCCCCCCCCCAAAAAAAAAAAAATGGTTGATGTGGTGTACAAATGTCTGGCTTTACTTCAGTTATATTTGATTTGAGCTCTGAGATTCAGGGATTAGATTTAGTTAAGGACGTGTGTGGACTGTTGAATCCCCTCCACACTCTCTCATTCCCCTTCTCGCTCAGTCACCCTCTCTCCCTCTTCTGTCTGTCTTTCTCTCACTTTCTCCCTGTTTCTTTGTCTTTTATTCTTCTTGTTTCTACAGACTCGTCTTTCTCTTTTTACTTTTTACTGTCCTTTCTGTCTGTATACTCCATCTCTTCTGTCTTCATCTTCTCTCTGCTCTCACCCTGAAATAAATCTTTCATTGTTTGTAGCAGAAATCCTGCTATGTTGGCTCTGTCATGTGTGTGTGTGTTGTGTGTGTGTGTGTTGTGTGTGTGTGGTGTGTGTGTGTGTTGTGTGTGTGTGTGTGTGTGTGTGTGTGTGTTTGTGTGTGTGTGTGTGTGTGTATATGTGTGTGTGCGTACATGCGCAAGAAAACAAGAAAGTTACTTTTATAGCATGCTTTGTGAACATATATCACGAAACAATCCAAAACTGCAATCTAGATCAATACTTAAACAGACACAAAGATTTCACACAATTCTCAGTTCTCTCTCAGTGTCGTAGTTTGTTTTCAGCCTCAATTTTTCCACACCACCCCACTTATTTTCCCACCCTAACTTATAGCTTTCGCTGTCATTTGCTGGCTCTGTCACTAAAAAAACAGTAAACATGTGTATGTGCGTGTCTCTGTGTGTGAAGGCAAAAAAGGGGCAGAAATTGGCTTGTAAAATGTATGTGAAACTGAGCTTACTGCTTATTTAGCAGTCAAACACATACAGACAAAAAACAACATTTCAGTTTAGCATCATATGAGAACAAAGAACTTTCATAAAAGAAAAATTGAACTGACAACCAATCTGTAAGTCTTTAGTAGTATATTGACAGGCTGATCCTCTTTGGAGAAAGCTGCTCCAGGATGGATAGTCAGTAAAAATACTAGTAGTACAAGTCATAAATATAGGATATCCACAGATTTTACGGATCAAAGTCTGTTTACAAGTCTCGGGGAGTAATACTGCAAACGTGAAACAAGTTGTAAAAAGCATTTTGTGGCTCCAGAGGGAGCTTTGTGAAATCAAATTGCATCAGTTAGAGGAAACTGAAAACTACAAATTTGAAAACAAAAAAAATAATCTGGCCTCCGTAGCCCACTCCTCATCCCTTTGTGAGGCTTGTGGCCCAAGGCTACATTTGCCGCTACTAGTATAACACACCCTAATCTTTGACTGAAATGTAGCCAGGCAAGTTGCATCGGCCGTAATGAAGGCAGCAGGTTTTGAAAACTCTATATAAAAAATAAATCTCTGGTTCTGCATCAATTTGACTCTTTTATAGGCCTTGTACTTGTAGTAGTTTCAAAATATGACAACATATGAGTGTACTTGAAGTAGAGCAGTTTCACAGGACAGCATTAGTTTAAAAAGGTAGTGATGGAAAGGCCACTTTCCAAAGAAGGAAAACCAGATTATCACAGTTTCATGTCTCAGAGTTGATTCCAAGATTAGAATCAGTCATTGATAACTCAGTAGGTAAGGGGATCTGTTCCTGACTTTGTAGTGCAGGAGCACATTTTCATCTCCCAATCAGTTTCAAACTGCCAGTATCTGAAAGGTACATGATTATCGCCCTAAAAGGCAATGTCATAAATCACAGACTGAAATGGGGAAAATGAGTGATGAGCTCAGGAGACTGAAAAACTGCAGACAGAAACTTACAAGTGCCGTCTCTTTAAGTAAAGTTTATCACAGTAATGGTGATACCCAGGTATGTGATACTGAAACACGACAAAGCTGTGAGAGTCACTTCCAGGTAATGTGCATCTACCTACCTACCTGTCTTAATGATCTAAATTGTTTTATAAATGGGTTGCTGCTGGAAATGAAGATCCCAAGCAACACTTTATCATCTTCCTGACTAACTATACTCAAAATCATCAGAACATTTAGTCATAGCATCTAGCTGTGCTTCCACCCAATATAGTCCCAAATCAATATCTGCCTAGGAAATAGTCTAGTCTTAATCTGCAATGCTATTTGTACTCGTTGTGCATACGCAGGCCACAAAAAGTCATTATTTTGTTCTTGTTTTTTTGTTTGCTCACTTTTACTCACAACATGCTAACTGGCAACATGGAATTCCATTCACTATGCTAAGCTAAGCTAGCGGCGGCGCTGCCGGTGTTGCACTGGACTAAGACAACGCATGCACTGAAACAAAAAATTTGTTGGCCCACCTATCTACAGCTAGGGGAGACCGTGATAAGCCCTATTTCAAGAAACGGTGGCATATTCCTTTAAAGATACATAGGAAGTCTACATAGGAAAGCTTGTTAATACCTTTTCATGTCTAAGAATCAATTATAAAAAAACACTATCACGTGGAATAGTAATAATCATTGATAGTATTTAATCAACGTTCTCAAATTCCATCTCGCACTTACCTGTAGTGTCTAAAAATCTCTTCTTCTACTTCCGTGATGAAGTGACACTTTGTACAAGAGTACTCCCTCTCTCCTCCTCTCCCCCCTTCCTTGTCTCCCCCAACCTCTTCCTCGGCCTTGACATGTGGCGCTGTCCCCTTTAGGTTAATCAGGGTGTGGCAGCTTTCGTAGTGCTGGAGCAACACGTCAATGTCGGTGGTGGCAAACGCACACTGGTCACACAAGTGGGTGACGCCTGAGGAAAATCAGGAGCAAGAAACAAACATCATGAGGTGACCTTGTAATTCCATTCAGGAAAAGCACAATTCGCCAATTATCATTTTCTGTTACGGCATTACAAAACTGGAATTCATTGCCCAATACTATCAAAGCTATACATACATATTCCACCTTTACAACACACCTTAAAACATGGCTGTCTGATAACTATTACTGCACACATTAATCTGTCAGATGTGATGTGTGTTCAATGTGACAGTCATTGTTGCTGTGCTCCATCTCTGCTGCCTGCCTCCGTTATGTCTTTTATGTGCTTTCAATGTGGCGTTTTCTTTTTTTTTGATGGAGTTTTTTTCTTTTTCTCCTTTCTCTTATCTCCTTTGTATTGTCTTTACTGCATGGACTGATTTAATGCCACTGTCATTATGTGTGCTTGTTTGTTTATTCTTTGTATGTTTTAACCCTTTTTACTAAGGCCTGCTGACATCATAGATGTAATGTAACTCATTTTAATATGTTAACCACTGTATTTTAGGATGCCTATTGTCAACTGGCCAGGGACTGCAGCTGGAAATTAGCCGTAGAGGCTAAAGCTGCTCCTTTTACTGTACAGTTAATTAAGGGGGACTGACCACAACATTATAAACTAATAAACTAAACTAAACTAATATTGGCAATGTTTTGACAAAACATGCCAGATGAGGGATGCCTTTGAATACCTTGTGTGACAACAGGATGGGCAGGGTCATAGGGGCGAAAAGTTGATCCCAAAATCCCCCCGGGGTCCCCTCTAGGATTAGGAGGGGTCAAGCTAGGCGAGGTGGCAGTAGCAGGTTTCGATCCGATGGTGTCCTGCTGCTTGGTGGACGGAGGAAACTTGGAACAGCATTTAGGGCAGGTGGGCCTCCGACAAGCAAAAGGGTGAGACACCTATTGAGAAGAATCAGACGAAGTTTGGTGAGGAACAGCATGGATCTTAGCATGCTTTCATTATTATTGACAAAACCGTGCATTTTGAGGTGAATATAGGTTAAGAGAAGTTTTCTTCTGTTGTGATATGATTGTTTTTTGTCTATGCAGGTGATATCACCTGTTACCAGTGTAAATGTATATCATTAACAGAATGACGCCAAGCCCAATTTTTTCCTGTAAACCATCCTCTTTTTCTTTAACAGCTGCAAAAGCACCATTTGGCAGCTGGCACAAAAGGAGGGTGGGGAGTGTGCGTGGGCTGACTGGGGCAATCAAGGGAATTTTTAACTAGGTCGGAAATTGGAACAATCAACTTTACACTTATATATTACATTTTATTTTGTTATTTTCTCAGCTTGCAAAACAGCTCAATTCGTCTTCAAACAACAATGCACCAAGCAAATAAACAGTTCAATATTTTATTCATCTCACCTCCCCCAGGTGTTTATGTGGCTGACAGAGCCCCTGTGGACAATACATGCAGTGCTGAATGCAACATCGGTGGATGGAGTGGTTGTGCTGGTAGTGCAGTAGTAACGGTGCTACTACGATCACATCTGCACTATGGGCCATTGAGTACCGGAAATCGCACAACTGACAGTTATAGCTGGTCACAACTGCTTCTGAATCACTGCTGTTTGGGTCTCCTAGAAACAGAAAACAGAGCAAAGGTCTGTTAAATAAAACAGTTTGGGTCTTGAAGAAGAACATCAAAATCATGTCAGAAATTTACCAAACAAGGGTTAAGTAGTTTTAAGCACTAAGCAGTTTTGTAGAACTTTTAACAGCAAATAAGTAAAAGTGAGCAGTGCCAGTGTGTCTAGGAAGAGCATCATAGTACTAGAAGAAGTAGACAATTTAGAATGTTATTTAATGCTATGACACCCTTGTGCTTCATAAAAGTAGTCACCTTCAACTGAACACTGAACATGTAAAGCAATTCATCACCCCATTTAACCATACTTCCCATTTCATTACCTTGGCTGGTGCTGGATGGGTTGGATGATAGATCTTTGCGGCTTTTGGATGTCATGTGGCCTCGTTCTTCTCCTTCTCTTCTCCCTCCTCTCTCCCTCTCTCTGTCCATCCCCCCAGGATTCGAGTTGCTGGGGCTCATAGTACCTCCCGTGCTCATTCTATGTCTTTGTTCATAGTGCTGTAAGAGCTTCCCCGAGCCCCCTGACCACTCACAACTCCAGCTACAGAATTTACACCAATAATATGTCTGCACCGCATCTCGACCCAGCTCCCCAGTCCAGCTTGACGAATCTGAACACGCCCTGACTGGGATGGAGTAACCGACCAAGGAATCGTCTTCCGCTCTCACTGCCACTCGCTCAGCCCCGTCTAGGATTTGACTCCTCCCCTTCCCCTGGTTGTCGTGCGTTGCCAGGCTATTGGTTGCCAGCAGGGGTGTGGATGGTGGAGTTTTGACTTTATTAGGATGCGAGGACACAAAGTGTTGTTCAAGTTCTAGGGAGTTACTGCCCATGTAGGTGAAGTTGCAGAATTTGCAGCGAAAGTACTTTGTATTCCCCTGGCAATCAGAGGTCTTACGGCCAATCCCAATTAGCGTGCTACCCAGCATCACCTGTTGTCAAGCAGAAAAGAGAGGGGAAAAGACATAGACAAAAAGGATTAAAAATCAAACTCTGTTTCATAAAGTCACACGTTTAAACTTGAAAGATCATTTGTGAAGTAAATGAAACATGACTCTGCAATAAATTCATCAATGTCATTTTTAATTCATATGCTGCAGATACTTAAGGTAGGCCTACATATGGCATGAGCCTTCGAAACACAGAGTTGTGCTTGCAAAAATATGGAAATCCATGCGTCAGCTGCTCTTATCAACAAGTTGTGAGCTTAGTACTTAAAGCTTACAACAAAGGCAATCAATCATTTTCTATATGTAACTGTAGACAATTACAAGGTTGCTCAAACTCTAACTAACTGGCCAATAACATCAGACTCTACTGTAGTATCTGTATTAGGCCAAGATTTTGCTTTACAGAGAAAGCAACCTGACACTCATCTGTATTTTATTAGGTTAGTCCCTTAGCTGCAGAAGATTATAGTGTGCTGCTGGCTCTAGTGGTGAGCAGACAACTGACACTTACACTGACTTACTACTACTACTACTACTACTACTACTAGACTTACTACTGTACAGTATGGATCTTTACGGATCTGTGGATTTATGCTCACTGTCTTGGCAAATACAGTATTCAACTGGTGAGCAAATATGTATTATGTATTGTCATTTTCATATAAGAGCATTTAGCTTTTACTGTGCAAATGTTGATGCGTGCATTTGTTTTGATTTCAGTCATAATTATCATATTATTTTATACATTTTGTTGTATTTTCAACTCTAAAACATGAATGTATTCCCATAATAAATCTATTAATTAATTCTTGTCCTCCAGGTCATCATTTTGTACGTTTTGGAGAATAACACTGTGAAAATTGCTTTGTTTCCTTTTTTTGCAATTAAAATGTGGTCATTAAACCTCTCACTGTCTTTTTTAGTGGTAAGATGAAGACAAAACATTATACATGATACAAAAAGAGCAAGAAAAGTAACATAAAAAGAAATAACTACAAATGCCAGATGGTACATTTCAGCTTTGTGGAGGAGAATGAATTCAGAAGGCTAAATGAGAACTATTACTGTCTGTGATCTCACAAAAGCAATCATGCAATCATGATGTCCCAAAGACCCTGCCCAGGCAATTAGAGAAGAGCCAAAAATCAAGTCCTTACAGCATGTAGAATGGACAGAAAGACACAAAGGGGAACATGAGAGGGAGAGGCAAAGAGAGAGAGAAAAGAGGCAGAGGACAATTGGGACACGTTGAGGGAAAAGTGTGCAACTCGGGGAATAGAAAAGAGGTGAGAGATGGATGAAAAGCAAATTGAGAAGAAAAACAAAATTAGAGTAAGAAAGAGTGAGCAAAGAAAAAAAGCTGAGCTGAGGAGAAGGTGAAGGAAACACAAAGACAAATGATGAGAGAGACAAATGGAGAACAGAGAAAAAAAAGAGGTAAATGTGTCCAACAACTGTTTCATTACACTGCCTAACAGCCAATTATAACGAGTGGTTTCAAAGCATTTCTCTTCATTCTCCACTTTCCTCCTCCATCTTTCTCGCTTTTTCCTTCTCTCCCCTTTCCATCTCCTCCCAGAGTCTCTTTTCCCGCAATGTCATTGGTTGACAGGGCATCTTGCCTTAGCAAATGACAACATGGAATTTTCCAACCGTGGGCGGGAGAGAGAAAAGGCAAGTAAGGGATGGAGAGAATAGAGACCCCTTTCATTCGTTTTTTTTTTTTTATACTTTCACTTTTTCTTCATAATGATGACTTAAGCCCACTGGATTTTCTATTCCTGAAATGTGTGTGTGTGTGTGTGTGTGTGTGTGTGTGTGTGTGTGTGTGTGCGTGTGCTTGACTACTGTGTGTATGTGTGCTTCTGTGTCCATTACGTGACTTACGGCCATTACAGACTCCTGGTTTAAGCAAAATGAAAGTCCTTGACTATTTTCTTACACACACACACACACACACACACACACACACACACACACACACACACACACACACACACACACACACACACACACACACACACACACACACACACACACACACACACACACACACACACACACACACACACACACACACACACACACACACACACACACACACACACACACACACACACACACACACACACACACACACACACACACACACACACACACACACACACACACACACGTTTATTAGATAATTCTGTTTAAACCTTTCAGACAAAACCCTACTGTTCACGCACACTCATCTCAAAGTCTTAATCTTTGACCCGAAAACTGAGTAGTCCAGAAAAAATCCAATTAAGTCAATTAAAATTCTTAATGTTTATGCATATAAAATTCAATTTTTAGAGAACCTACAACTTTTGGTAAGTATTGACAATATACCTAGAGTACAAGATACGTATTAAGTTGAGGCTCTTAATAGACCTAATTTAGAAACTTGAAAATAAGGTGCACACCTCACCTCAGTATTTATGGTCAATTGCAGATATTTGGGAAATTATCTTTTGAGACTTTTAAGGGATGTGATAACCTCTCAAACAACAAAAAACCATGAAGCAATATGGAATAAATAGCTTGATCTTTCTATTGCAAGACATGGACAGAACATATTGCAGTTGTCATAAAACTTTAAATATCAACTCTTTATTACTACTTTATTCTAACTATTAGAGATTAATTAAATTTGATGAGGGACAAAAAAGCGTCCAGTAAGTCTAAAATTAATTTTCCTGCTTCATTAGAGCAACTGAGAAGCATCTCAATGTCTCTGATTGTCTGCTCAGTTGATATCCAGGCTGCAGGTGCATATTACGTCAAACGACTTTTTAATGTGGTTTGATGGAGTGTAATTACAAGGTAAAATCCAATCACCTTTAAGTATATGAACAACATTTATCTTGAAGAAATTATGAACTGCGCCTGAAGGTTAAAGGAGCTCCCACCTTCATTTACAAATTGAGCCCTGAATATGAGGGATTACGACAGGATATGCATTTATTAGCCATTATTAAAAATACTGGGGCTGCAGTAGCTCAGTCTGTAGGGACTTGGCTTGTGAACCCGGTGGGTAACAGATTTAAATCCTGGACAGAGCCGGTATGGAGTGAGCCCTCCTGGGCACTGCCAAAGTGCCACTGAGAAAGGCACTGAACGCCTAACTGCTCCAGGCGCTGTGCTGCGGTGACCCATCATTCTGACATCTCTCTGAATTTGTTGCATGTGTGTGTAAATCAAGAAAAATAACATAATTTAAAAAATTATTTCCCAAAAGGGACAAATAAAGTACATTGTCATTATTATTATTATTATTATTATGCATGCAGTGCCTGTGTGTTCCTGTCTCTGTGTGCATGTGCTCTAGCACACGTACATGTGTGCGGCCTGTTTGCCAGGTGACCTATTTTTCTCACTTGCTGTGTCTGTCTATCCATATGTCAGTGTATTAAATATATAATGTGCACAACAATACCTCGCTGTCCAAATCACATACACCCTATGTTACAAAACAGATTGTTTGCCCCAATAAATTACTCGGTTCAGTTATGGGCCTTGAAATGCAGATTTATGACAACAAGGGATGCTTATAGTGAATTTTTTCCTAAACCTAAACCTAAACCTACGTCTTTTTATGCAAATTCTTTTCAAAAATAAAGTTTATAACAAAGCAATTTTCACGGGTTTCTTTGTTCACAAACATTACTTATATCCAGTTAATGTTAGTGTAAAATCAACGTACTGAATCACTTTAATTCCCCAAATAAGAACAATATTTAATAATTAAATTGTACTGTCTGTTTAGACTTTTTTAATGTCCTTTTGGCTTCCCTGGACCATCTACTCCAATGACAACAGGAGCTGTTTGCAGCCACCGTAAGTAAAAAGGATTTTGAAAAGGGGCATTGGCTCAAACAACGCAGGCTTTTTATTGGACTGAGGAGGTAACAGGAAGCTACAAACCAAAGCTTCACTTATGCCGTCACTCTACTCATTGAACACTTTACCTTCCATCCAATTAATTCAATGCTATCACATCACAAGAGGCAATGTGCGGCTTTAGTTTATTCATTGCTTCTATGTTTTTGTCTGAGTTTTCTTTTCTTTTTTAACTTGGTTTTTACTTGTTACTCATTGTGGAGGTGGCATTGTTACTGCTTCTTTGTTTACAAAGTTTTGTGGTCAATTTCTACAGGTACAAATGCATTTTTAGCATGTGGATGAAATGCATTACCTTGTGAAAAGAAGTTAGGCGTACAGTATGTAAAATTGACTCATCTCTATTTCTTAACTGTGGCACATGCTTACCTGTACATCATATGTGCCATTCATCATAACTGTCCTGTGCTGTTGAATGTGCATATCTGATCTTGTTTTCCCCAACTCTTTGGCTTGGTTCCTCTGCCCCTGTCCTGCTTGTATATCTGTGAGCAGAATTAAAAAGGAGGGGTCAGACTTGTAGAAACAGATAAACAAAGTGGTCAGACTGCCAGAGGCACAAAAATCTAAGGACATGTCTGACGTCTGAGAAGAAGGAAACCTTTTAGTCAAATAATCAACAAGTCATTGTTGCAAGAAACCGGTGCACTGAAAACTGCATACTGAAAAACAAACTTTACAAAATCAAAATATTAGTGTGCCTGTACAATGTAATGAAACAGCAGTTCATACATTTGTATGTTATTTTCCATTTACAGCTGCTTTATAATATAAGTATCAATACCAGTCAAGCACATGGAGCAGGGAGCTGGAGTTACCTAGAGGAGTGTGTTGTGGAGCCATGTTGTGGAGTGCCAGGATGTGTGTGTCGAGGGCAGCATCCTGCCGCGTGCGGTTGTGCAGACCCAGGTGATACTTCCTAAAGTGCTTGACCAGGTCAGCGGGGTCGTTGCCATAGTAACCGTAACCGCACACGTTGCACTTGAAGTCCTGGAGTTTAGGAGAGGGGCTGGAGGAAAGCGGTGGGGTGTCAGTTGTGGACTCCTCCCCTCCTTCCTGTCTAGGGGGGAGGAAGGGAGCAGAGAGGAGAGGAGCCGTGAGATAATCGGCCTTCCCTCGGTCTCTTTTGCTCCTCTCTCCTTCCTCTGCCCCCTTCTCCCCATCCTCAGGTTCCGACTGGCTCTCGGGTCTGTCTGTCAACGCCGCTTGTCCTTGTTTGGCTCTCCCCCCTCCTGCTCTCCTCGCCCCTCTCCCCTCATTGCTGTAGCGCTCACCAACTGATGAGGGAGAGACAGATGAGGACACACACTCGCTTTCTCCCTCCTCCTCCTCCTCCTCCTCCTCCTCATCCTCCGGCTTCTCATCTCCTCTGATCCGGTCGGAAGATTCGGGTTCCGATGGTCGGTTTATTCGTTCGGCCTCTGCTCCCACTCTCCCCTCCTCCTCTCCCTCCTCTTCCTCTTCTCCTGCCGGCTTCCTGCCCTCTTCTTCCTCCTCCTCTTCACCTCCTACACTCCGGATAGGGGGATTCTTCTTCCTCACCATCTCTGAAAAATGAAAAAAGACAACAACAAAAAAGTTATTTTTGTTTTTTTGTTTGAATGATATGTTGACATTAACTAAAGCATGTAGACTTTATTGTTTATGCATACATGAAAGAGGAAAGACAATATCATGCAGATTTTGATAATCCCTTGAAATCAAGACACTAAGAGATACAACATGTCTGCAGGACTCAATAAACAAACAAAAAAACATCATACTGTGGATTGCACGCACACAAATACAGTTTTCTGACAATGATGTATGTGTACAGAATAGCTTTGATTCAATTTAAAAACGTCTTTGAATGCTGAAATCTGTGACGATCCTCAACCACAAACCCCGTCAAAGAAAAACAGCCCCAGCAAATCAGAAACATCTCAGCTGTAAGAGATTTTTTAGGGGTGTGTGTGTTGGGATGTTTGTTGCATCCTTAAGTGCAACTTTTTTGCCTGGTTTTCCTTCTTAAAACAGGGAGTGAATCTTTTTATCGTTATGGAAACCATCCGTGAGAATCTTCAACACATAACCACATCAAAACCCAAACCATATCAGAGAGACTGAAAGGGAGGGGTGGTAGAGAGAGGGTGAGGCAGAGATGGGGGACAGACAACCACATCAAACCACACACCCCATATCAGAAAGATGGATGAGGGAGGTGGTAGACTGCTATTCATCCCCTCCAGCACTCCAAATTTCTTTCTTTCTTGCGTCTCTTTCTGCGTGCCTTTCATTCATTTTCTGACTCCCCAATTCTCTTTTTCTCATCTCTCACTGTCTCTCTTGCTCTATCTGTATCACCTCCTGTCCTTCAGTTTCCTTCCTCTTCTTTATTCTCTTTTTGTCTTCTTTTTTTCTAATTTTAAATCCCATCTTACTCTCCATCAAGCAAAAAAGCCATTTACCTTGCATTTCAGTTACGTTTCTAGTCTCTATTGCCCTCTCTCCCATACAAGAATAATTGCTACAATAATTGAAGTAATTCCATCATTACAATTTTTCTCTCTGTTCCTGCCCTCTCCCTTCCTCTGTTGTCCCCCTTTTCCCACCATTCCACCCCTCCCTTCCATAATCACTATCCAATGCCATCAAATAACCAACCATGTGTTTTATGTTAAACCATAATGTTTCTGTTGTTTGAAAAGAGAACAATTGTGGTCTTTCTGTTCACTACAGTCATGACAGAGAGATACTGCTTGAGTGTTTTCCGAGCATATGAGTGCGCGTGTTTATTTGTGGTCGTTCAGTTCATATTCAGTCGTAAACACACACAGTCAACCCATTGAGTCTGTGTGTGTGTGTGTGCGTGTGTGTGTGTGTGTGTGTGTGTGTGTGTGTGTGCGTGTGTGCGTGTGGTAATAAACACAGTCAAACCCAACAGACGTCTGATTGACGCCAACAACTGATCACTTTTAGATCAATGCATATGATGGGAGAAGATACTGGTGTGTATGTGTGTGTAGGTGTGTGTGTGCGCGCAAGGTGGGTGTGTGTGTGTGTGTGTGTGTGTGTGTGTTGTGTGTGTGTGTGTGTGTGTGTGCGCGCGCGTGTAATGCATGCTTGATGATGTCTGTGGAAGCGAGAAAGCATGCGTGCGACCCTGTGACTAAGTCTGTTAGTGTGGGAGATAAATGCTTGTTGTTATTTACTGATAGCAAACTGCAACCAGTTAAAGCATGAGAGAAACACAGAAACACACTTCTAAAGAAAGACAAGTACAAGGAATGTAGTTGAAAACATAATCACACAACCACAAACAAACACATGGAGATGAACATAAACATATTAAAAAGGACCATATTTTAACAACGCTGTAATGTAATCTAGTGGATTAGGAAGAAAAGAAAAAACACACACAACAACACAAAAGAAGAGAAGATAAATGACAGAGAGAGGGCTGCTTTCTTTGTACAATCCAATTTTATTATGGCCTTTCTGGTATTTTACCTTTTTTCCCCCTCTTTCTCTACCATACAACTATTAAATAAAGCAATTTATGTCTAAAAGGGCCCACGCCTAGACCAGCCTTGCACTCCACTGTGTGTGTGTGGTGTGGTGTGTGTGTGTGTGTGTTGTGTGGGTGTGTGTGTGTGTGTGTGTGTGTGGTGTGTGTGTGTGTGTGTGTGGTGTGTGTGTGTGGAACAGAGGAAAATTCATCTGATGTTCACCACACCCAGTCAGGAATCATTCTTCACATCACCACAGTGGAAAAACTACAGATCGTTGCGGTAAAGCAATGAAGCTGAAATCGACCTACGAAAGCACCGACTAGTGGGGACTTAAGAAGTTCATCAAAGCGATAATAAGAAAATGATGCATGGTTATTGCTATTGTCCATCTATTATTTATTTACATAGGCCTCAAATGTTTATTTGCATACATGCTCCAAGATGCCGGCAAGAAGAAAAGGGTGGGTTTAAAAGGCGTACCATGTGTGTTGTTTACTGTGTGTTGGTCTGTGTGTCTAGGTGTGTGTGTGTGTGTGTGTGTGTGTGTGTGTGTGTGTGTGTGTGTGTGTCAGTACAGCCTTTGTAGGCTTCAGGCTGTATACACAGACTGGAACCATTACTATCAACTACAATTAGGTACAACCCACCACAACACATACCGCATAACAACTACTGCTACTAGCTACAATTAGCCCCTCGCACACCACAATGGCCCCAATACCACAGAGAGGATAAATGTGACAGTTAATCATTTCCATCAACTACAATTAGCCCCAATGCAAGTGAGGGTTTTATCTGGAATTGCCAATAATCACTCCAAGACATCCGTTGAAGGAAGTATCGAGAGGGGTGTGGGATGTTTTTGTAGGATATGTCACATACCTGGCCAAGGTATTGGGAACTATTTGGGATCATTCTAATTGAGTCATATCTAAGTTTTTTTAATGCATCTTGGTGAATTTGATCACAGTTTTTCAATAGATCCTCCAGGCAACACACTTTGATCTCACTCATGTTGCTTTCAGCTTGGTAGTACTATTAAAAAGGACTATCAGCTGTGTGGGGTCTGCAAGAAACAAATAAGTTCCATATCAAATATGTTCATCCATACATCACTGAGTCCATACAACATCAGAAACTGCTGAATTCATTATTACCATTAGCCTGAGATGACGTCTTATAATTATATAATTACATACATCTTATAATTAAGGAATGAGATGAGAAGCTGTAACCAGCGTATGTTTGATGTTAGTGCTTGATAAATATCTATAACTTCAGGTCTGGCAGGAAAGCAAGAAGATTTTCCAGTTCTTTTGTTTCTCCATCTCTGACTCCGGCAGAGCCCATGAAGAAGTGGAGGCTACCGGGCTGTGTTAGATGCAGAATGTTGCACGTCTGTCGGTGTTGGAATATTTTGGAGTGAAAAACAGCCACACTTAAGGCAGTGTTTTAGCTAAGTTAACATTTACGTCACATTAAAGTGTAATGCAAACTATTGTAATATGCAATGATGCATTATGAGTATGAGTAGATGAGCACAGTATTGTACACGACTTAAAACAATTAGTGGATTTAAAAAATGGTGGGCATTACAGAATTGACACAGAACACCGCCAAATATAATATTACTGGAGAAATCAAGTCTTTTTAGTTGGAGACCAAAGTTAGGTCTCTAATGGAAAAAATAGATTACCAGTACATCTAAACCATCATCATCCACTGACTTCAAGCTTATTCCCTAAATGCATATTATAAAGTCACTGCAATGGATGGGTTTGATACCGAATCCTAACACACTCACATATTCGTTCTGCTGCCTTCAGATAGCTATGCTCTTCCCCTCCCCGTGGGAGAGCTGTAGTTGGCATATCCATCTTTTATAAACAAAGGATTAATGTGCAGCATATGAAGAAATAATGCTAAAGGCAAGGTCTTGTTACAAAGAGAGATCTCTCTCAAGCTTTTCTTTCTGTTTCTCGGCCTGCGTCATTCTGTCTCTTCGTATTATTGTCCGCAGTCTTTGTTCCTACATTTCATCTGTCCTTACTTTTTTCTTCTGCTGCCATCTCTCTTCCTGTGATTCATTGTTAAAAAGATAGATAGAAGTGATGACAGACAGACAGACAGACAGACAGACAGACAGACAGACAGACAGACAGACAGACAGACAGACAGACAGATAGACAGATAGATAGATAGATAGATAGATAGATAGATAGATAGATAGATAGATAGATAGATAGATAGATAGATGTACACTAAGTAGGAGGATGGTTAAGAGAGGAAGGAAGAGAGGGGGGGGAAGTAAGAAAGTAAGGAACTAATTAATTTAAAAACAAACATAGTAAATGAAAGAAGGGAAGGAGGACAGGAGCGTTGAGGGGAGGAGAATATATTTCCTTCATTTAAAAAAAAAAAAAGATGTTGTCTGGGGAAATGGATAAACAGAAAAGGAGCATAGGAAAGGAATAGCAGATGGAGAGAAAAACACAGGTGGCAAAGACCAGATGAGCGCCACATACTAATAGTCATCCCCAATAAGTGGATGACTATTATAACAATCACTTTAAAACTTGCCCTAATGTCCAAAGTTAGTTTTAGTTCTGCCAACAGAAACAGCATGGTATTTATTAGCCACACTCGCGCTACTGAAGAGGGGCATTTCATAAACCTTTTCCCATTCTTCAAAGTCACCGCAGAACAAGAAAAAATAATCCTATTACTCAAATATTTTCAACAGATTCTAGCACATTTTGGGTCTAATTTGTCCGAAACTTTAAAATGGAGTTGTGCATCAGGTCAGCCTTACAGCGGTAGCCCCCTGAACAACATTGGGTTCTGCAACCCCCAGTGACCGTTGGTGTATTTTGACTAATATAATAGTAAAACCATTCTTTCAAGGATGTCGTGTTCTGAATTCCTTTTTAAGGTGATGGAAAACCTTGAAAGTGAGTGAGTGGACCATTGGGGGTGAGCTGTCCTGGACAAAAGGCACACAGAATACAATAAATGGACTCACTACGAGTACAAAATACTTTAATTAGCTGGATTGATGTGAGAGCAAACTGACTGTGCTACATTCAAATCAGCAAAATATATCTTTTATATTTATATGACCTGTAAGACGACTATTTGTACTGCATTTCAGCTACATGTACTGTATGCAACATGTTTTAGCACCTGATGATTTCTGAAGACTTTCAGATTTAGGTACAGTATGCTAGAGTTAGTATGAAAGATGTCAGAAATTACTTATCAACCAGTCATTAAGGGTTTTTACCTAACAAACATTAAAATGTTCAGTTATTTACTAAAACAAAAAGACCAGAATGAGAAAATGTCCATCACAATTTCTAAGTCTATGACTTTAAATTGCTTGTTTGGTTTGGCAAAAGTCCAAAGATATTCTTTTTACTAAACTGTAAGACAAGGATAGGCATCAAATCCTCACATAGTAGAAGCTGGAACCACAAGTACATTTGCATTTCTGCTTAAAAATGCTGAAATGATTAATGGATAGTCATTATATACAATATATATATATAATAGATGCAGATTCATTTCCTGTCGATTTGATTAACTAACTAATTGTTTCCACTCTAAAGTCCATGTGCCCAATAATTTGGCACAATAAAAAATGTAAATTTAATTCAAAGAAATATATGAAATATGTACTGTATGTACATGTTTGCTATGGCTTGCTGACCATGCGTAAATATTATTTCTTTACTTCAAAAAGAAATAACCCTGCTTCCAGAAAAAAATCTGGAAAAATCCCTTCCTATCCCTAAAAAGGATTTTCCCTGGCAGACACCAGCTGTTGTTGTTGTTGTTGTTGTTGTTGTTGTTGTTGTTGTTGTAAATGTTAGAGCTTTCATGGCTGTGTTGTATCACTCAGCAGTCATTTATTTATATGAAAATGTCACAGATTATTACCTCTAGGAAGGCCACTGATGCACAAAATGGCAGTCACGCTGAAATGGCTTGTAGCTTTAGGTTACGTGTCAGTGAATGAAAGCAGCTGAAGAAAATATTAATGAAAGCATGCACGTGACCGTTTAAGTACCCAGACAGACAAAACAGATCAGGCCATGAAACCGAGCCTATTTAAAGCGGTGGGATAGTAATAGGAATCGGCCACAAGTGCACGCTGCTATGTGGTGCTCAGTTTGAGCGCCAAATGTGAGCATGGGTGACATAAGGTGATAAGGGGGTACAAGTAACAGCTTGGAATTGATTTTGCAGAGGCAGGAGTCTAATTGGAGAAAGGGAGGGGGACCAGAGAGAAACAGGAGGGAGAGAGAGGAGGACAACATAAAATCACTGTGAGTCCACCTGCCATTTTAAGATTAAAAGCTTTGAGTTGCCTTCTAGGCCGCTAATCAATGCCAAAAGTCTCACACACCACAAACACAAACACCACACACAACACACCACACACACACACACACACCACACACACACACACACACACACACACACACACACACACACACACACACACACACACACACACACACACACACACACACACACACACGGGTTGCAGGGGACCAATTCTTTCCTGCCACCGTCGAAAAAAAAGTCACACACACGGTACTCACGCTCTCAAGTCTAGGATCCATTTGTAATAGGGTAACAGCATGCAAATATGTCATCTTAAATGTCAACCTTAATCAGGGGTTCACATTTCAATACCTCTCTCTCTAGTTATGAGACTCCCTCCCTTCCTCTTCTTCTACCCTCTCATGTAGCTGCCTCTCTCTCTCTCTACTTTCAATTCTACTCACACACACACACTAACGTATGTTCTAAACACACCTCCCTCTCGCTGCCTTTCTCCCTCCCCTCTGGTGCTGTGTGTCAATCTCTTTTTCTGTACTCCCTTTACTTTTACGCTATCCTTAAACTTATATGTTGTATGTAGGAAGTGTGTAGTGGTGTTGATGTGGAAAGCATCGACTGCACGACAGCTTCAATCACTCTGCGTGACTGACGGACAGACCTATTTTATTAAACAAAGTAAAAAAATGTTTAATGGAATAGGAATAAGGAAGCCAATTCACTTCATCTGTGTGTGTGTGTGTGTGTGTGGTGTGTGTGTGTGTGTGTGTGTGTGGTGTGTGTGTGTGTGTTTGTGTGTGTGTGTGTGTGTTGTGTTGTGACCCTGGACCTGAGACCTGGAGCTGAAAGCTTATGTGTGTCATACAAGCCAATAAGTAAACTATTCTTCCTGCTTGTTATTGCTTTTTTGTGATCTTACCTTTATAATTTACAGTAGGGGTAGTGTAGCTTTGCCAGACTTTTCTCCACAGCGCTGCGGAGGAAAGTCTGGCTGTTCCCCACAGCATTCCGGGATGGGAGAAAAAAATGTGCTCTGGTTATTGGCATATTTTTAAACCAATCACAATTGCTATTGGCATGGTTAAGCGCCGGACAGAGTTGCTGCACAATAGCCTCGGGAAGAACTTGTTGAGGTGGAACATGCGTACGTTCAAAAGTTGTTTTAGTTGTGCAACAGAAAACTCAGATTGGACAGATAGTCTAGTTAGCTGTCTGTATTTGTCCTGCAGAGATCTGAGGAGCAGTCAACCATAGTCCTCATGAATCTAACAGAGTATAAAATTCCGACACAAAGAAAGCGGAAGGTACAGGACATCCGGCCAAACAAAGTGAAATCTGGTGGAATTTCCAGCAACAACAGAGCAATCCCAGAAGTGATACATCGGGGAAATAGACTACTGTGTTGGTTTCTCTTTGCTGCCGTGTCAATTAAGACAAATACTGTAAAGACATAAGAAAAACAAACCAGTTGCCAGTTAGGTGAATCTCACAAATACTCAATTGAGCTGTGTAGATCTGCAGATCAATATACCTTTACAATCAATGTTGCACTCGCTATTATTTACTCATGAGATATGAGTGCTTTCACTGGTATAAGTAAATAACACAAAAACGCACAAACCATCCGAAGATGACTGCGTTCTGCACTGAATCGAAATAACACACCAAAGCTCCCCCCCCCCCCCCACCAAACAAACTTTTACAAGTCTAAGAAGAGACTGACCTAGATTATTGCACACACAGGGTCTGGGAAGCACAGTTGTGTGTGGTGTGTGTGTGTGTGTGTGTTGTGTGGTGTGTGTGTGGTGTGTGTGTGGGTGTGTGTGTGTGTGTGTGTGTGTGTGTGTGTGTGTGTGTGTGAGAGAGAGATCCTCTATGGAGGGCTGTTTAACCCTTTGGGGAGTTTGGGAAAGTTAAAGTTACACACAGACAGTCCGTATAGCCATGGTCTTTTGGCTACTGAGCACTTTGGGGTTTTGCACGCTGTTCAACTGCACCTTGAAAACTACTGGGAAAAGGGAGAGTGTTTCTCACTTCACCATAGTAGATTTTCTTCACTGGTCTACAGATTTATGCTTTCAAGCTCAATTAACTCTTTAATTTAACACACACACACAAAAGACAGTAAAAACCGAAAATGTAACAAGTGACAGAAACCCACTTTTCCAACTGTAACTTACTCAGCATGACACAAACTAGCTGTTTCCATCTGTGAGGCAAATTTTAAAGTACTACGCTAACACCCTAGGTGTATTTCATAAGCAAAAAGAAAAAAGCTGTCTTTAAAATCAGCTTCGGACCCCGGCTCTTCAGTGACCCCCCCCCCCCCCCCAAATAAGTCATGAGATGAGTTCTTTCCAACGGAGATGAACAAAACAAACACACCTAAATCCTCCTCCCCCCGCAACAACCACTCCCCCTGTGAAGCTCGTTCTACGTGTTTGGAGGCCAGAGATTGGTCGATTAAATTGTCAATGGTCCTGTTATTTTGTCCACCTGTGTCCCCACCCCGAGCACAGAGAACGTCCGGGGGAAGCTGCCCGGTTAGTCCCACCTCTGAAATCTGTGATCACCAAATAAAAACATCCCATCACGTTCCTCACGCGCTGTCCAACAGAGAGTCTTAATGTCCCTTTAATGTCCCTTTAACGTTCATCGTCTCCCTGAACGTCACAACCAAAAATTACAATTATCGGTATTGTGCCAACAACGCACCTGATGGTGCAAAAAGTAGATGACGCAATATATCTGCAGCTAACAACACACAAACCACACACACACACACACAAACACCACCACACACAACAAAAGTGAAACAGGAGACGACAGCTGAGGTCCCCCCAGGTTTAAAGCTACAGCCAGATTTTGATCCCTGCTTCCTCCCTCAGTGGGCCAAACGTACATCCATTTTCTAAGATCATCACCCAAACCCCCCAAACCCCTCTCCTTCATCATATCATCTCATATCATCATCCGTCTGCCTCATCTGCAAGTAGTCGAGCTCATGCACGTGCTGAAACATCTGGACGGAGAGACGAGCGTGTGGTGTAAGACATAAGAAGGGGACTATGAAATAGCTGCCAATAGGTTCCTAGTTCAGTTCCCAAAGGAGCTTTAAATGATGCTGAAATAAATCAGTATTACAACACACACACAAACACACAGACCCAGGCTGCCAGTGCAAATACAGGCATTCACAGTGCATCCACTCACCTGTGTTATTTTAAATCACAGACATTGATAGACATAAATACACTTAAAAGGTGTATGTGTGTGAATTGGAAGACATACACAGGCACATACTAAATATCTCTTCTGCTGTTTCAATAATCTGTGACCTGAGAGTTTATAAGACTCAATAGTCTGGCCTCTGGAATGACTGTCTGGATTTTAACTTTTCTCTCTCTCTCAGACACAGGTCCCCTGCTATGGCCCTTAGAGCATACTTGTCTGTGTGTGAATGTGTCTGTGGAGCATACCATGTGTGTGTGGTCACGTCTAAGAAAGCTCTTTTAAAATGGATCTCCCTTACCATAACTGATGATGTCACCTTAACCAATTTTTGCGGTAAGTAGATTGTGGTTAACCGTGTGTGTGTGTGTGTGTGTGTGTGTGTGTGTGTGTGTGTGTGTGTGTGTGTGTGAAATCACATTTATAACTAGGGATAAATCATACAGCTGTTATGGGGAGCACAGTTTCACACATGCAGGAGTATGAAATATGCATACAAAGACCAACTGCATGGTGTGTGTAATTAATTACTGTTAAACTGGCTGGCAGGAGACAGACGTTGTCAATGGGAAATTATCCTTATGGATCACACACATGCACACAGAAAGAAAAAACACATATTAACAAACAAAATCACATGTATTGACCAAATAAGTGCCTCACAAAAACATGCATTTACAAATCCTTCATACGGAACAAACTCAGCAAATACACACACATTCACACACTTCTCCAACAAGGATTGATCAACGGAACAACAATTACATCTAACTGAATTCTAAACAATTGTAATTAATAATAAACTGCACTGTAATCTGACCAAATTAAAAGATTAGTTCCACCATTTGCATCAAATCATTAACATTGATTTAAAAATAATCCAACTTCATTAAATCCTAATTTAGTTAATTCCTACACATCAACTAAGCACCATACACAGCAGACACACACACACACACACACACACACACACACACACACACACACACACACACACACACACACACACACACACATTTAAAATCTGTTGCTGCAAAAGAACAAACTGAATAAATAAAAAACTTTTTTTCTGATGAAATGTGTTGGAAATCTTTAAACCAAAAAGAAAGACATGTTACACTATGATAAAGGTAATAAATCACTGCCTTAAAACCAAAGGAAACAAACTGACAGTATACAGGGCTACACAATACAAACACATCATTTACACACAAAGAAAAACACACTTAAAAAGATTGTCTGCTAAATAATTGAAAGGCGCCTTCACAATCCTAGAAATATTGCATTAAAGACGTGTAGGTTTTGAAAGTCTTTTTTTAAAGAAGAGTAAAAAGAGTACAGAGTACTGTATGAAACAGGAGAAAAAAATGTAACCTCATCTGAAAACCACAACCCAAGAAAATATGAATACTAAATAAAGAACAATCCACATAATCAAGATAACACTACACAACTGATAACAATTACTCTTTTAGCTTGAATACCTATTCAACAAATACATCTGACTGACACAACGTTGGATGTATCTATCTCATCTAAAATAACAGTTTTAGTAAGAGAGTTTCTAAACAGCACCTGACTTTCTGTGATTGTGTGTGAACAATGGAGTCTGTCTAAGGATATTGATTTATTGTGTAACTATCCGAAACAATTTAACTCTTTCACACTGTGGACACACACAGCTAACAAACACTGGTTGTCAAAAAGTCAGAAAAAGTTTGGAGCATCACAAACGCAGCACGCTGTTCCAAAACTGGATCTTGTGCTTGTGGTGTGGGTTTTCCTACCTTCAAATGCTGGATTTTCAGCTGTGGAAACAGACTTATTTAGACTTTTTTTAGGGTTTTATTATTTTAGATATAAACAGCTGTCAAAGTAATATTTTCCTGTCCTGGGGTCTCAATTATAAAACTGTGCGTTGGATCCTTACTAAAAGTGTACGTACACCCAAAAGCCAAAAATGGCGTACGCCAAAACAAATTCAGATTTATAAAACCGTGTGCGCGCCCATCTGTAAGCAATGGTCCCTTCATAAATCCCAGATTACCCACAAGCGTGCGTGCATGAATCGGCTTCTTACCCCTCCCTATACACACCCATTTTTAACCATAAATAGTCAATGCAAAGCAACACTTGAATGCTGATAAGCATGTTAATGACCTTGGCAGTTGTTTGGGACGCTGAATCATGCCGAATCATGACGACTGGCGGAAAAACGCAAAAAAAAACTCTCAGAAGCTCGGGAATTGTTGCAAATCAAATTATAATTTTGGCCTGTTCTTGCACAGTGTAGGTAAACCTGACTACACAGGCATTACGGCACTCGGGCACAGCTTCAATATAAACCAGACCTACAGATTTAACTATATTATATCCAAACAGGTCTTAGTGATAAAGTTGAAGATTATAAGATTTATATAAAACACTTAGCTGTAAACAGCCGGTTGCCCCGAGAGTTTTGAGGACCTGTATTGGGACCGGGATGGCACGGTTGGGGTGCATTGCCCTCTCTACTGCACCCAATTCAGTACATAGATCCAAGAGAGCAGCTTTAGGGAATTTAAATCGTCATATTAGTCAGTCACCGTCATGGTCCCTGAAGTCTCTTTCTCTCCTGATTCTTCCATTTGGGGTTAGTCCTCCTGCAGAGCCAGCAGTGCCAACATGCAGCATTACGTTTAGCATTATAACACTGCTGGATATATCTTTATGATAACGTGGATGATATGGAGAGAAAAAAACGTGTCAGTCATCAATTCTTGAAAATATTAAGAGTAA
>NC_045746.1:13313538-13324183 GCF_008692095.1 Etheostoma spectabile
TCCAATATGCGTTAGCAATCAGCCCACCAGGTCTCAAATAATGACGTGGTCACATTTGAAAATGACAATGCCTACATAAGGGTGTGCTAGATCAGAACAAATTAAGTAGGTCAAAGATTGACAAGAGATTCAGGTGTGGATCAGTAATAAGAGCAAAGGCATGTCATTCTTAGTTCTCACACCCATCTAACTGCTGGTACACCCTTGAAAATCCACACACATACAGACAAATACAAGCATGGACGCGCACAAACACATGGAGTTTAATGCTTAAACCCATCTAACTGTTACTACACCCTAAATCCTTTCATCTCTCATTTTATACCCAGCTCCTCCCTGTCTTTCCCTTCTTTTCATCTCATTTTTATTCTTCTCTCTAATCTCTCTCTGATCTACGCTGCTGATGAATGATGAAAAAAACTGCATACCCTAGGTGTGCTGCCAAAGCTATCTTCCATTTTTCCATGTTCAATTTTTTCTGCAATTGACAGCTGAAAGAGTCTTCTGCATGTTAGAAAATGTTTCTTAGCCCTGGGGCCCAACCACAGATAGTGTATATTAAAATGTCAAATATACATGAGCATTAATGGGGAAATTAGCCACAGGTACAATAGATTGTTCCCCTCTATCTGCCTTTCGGGTATCTCCCTTGACGTCAATCACAACCTATTGTATGTGTGTAATATTCATATTTGATGGCACCAAGTTATGCATGAGTCACTCATAACAAACCACAATTCTGGCAACAATTCAAAAACTTGAAGGCATGTAAAACTAAAACTCAGAGTTCTTAATCCTCTGGGGTTGATTTACCGACATACTGTATAATGTTAACCGACAAAGAAACAGGGAGAACATAAAGTCCTTCTCTCATGGCAAAGATGTACTGTGATGAACTGTTGTCTTTCAACCTGTCAAACCTGAATTTTTCTTAATACAAATTTACACCGGCATAATCTCAACAAACGAGCTGACTGTGGGAGCGACAGACAGACAGACAGACAGACAGACAGAGATGTTAATACACAAGAGACTTGAAGAGATTTAGAAAGACAGCCTGAAAGGGAAGAGACGGTGAGACAGAAAGAGGACGCAATGTGAATTCATTGCCTTAAAAGCAGCTCTGAGTCAAACAGTATGATAAGAATCCGACGGCACATTCTCTCACACACACACACACACACACACACACACACACACACACACACTTGATTCGTGAATCTTTACTTTGAACCTCTTGGACAGATAAGCAGTGTGTGTGTGTGTGTGTACATTAAAGTGTGCAAATGTGTCAGAGACCGAGAAAGAGAGCCAGTGTGAGACAGAAGCAGGGATGAGATTCTTTCCACCTATGTGTTCTCTCTCTCTCTCTCTCTCTCTCTCTCTCTCTCTCTCTCTCTCTCTCTCTCTCTCTCTCTCTCTCTCTCTCTCTCTCTCTCTCTCTCTCTCTCTCTCTCTCTCTCTCTCTCTCTCTCTCTCTCTCTCTCTCCACATGGGCCAACCTTGCTCTATCACCCTGCCATTATTGACACATCTCCCTGAAGCAATACATTCAACCATCCTCAATAAACGGATCACTGCTGTCAAACCACAAATAAATTGTGGATTTCTACCTATCTGACAATGTGTCACTAGGGGAAATAAAAAAGTATCCCTGTCTGATGTCATACTACCTCTACGGTAAAATTGTCTTTTCTTTTACTGTAGAATAAGGTTAGAGGTCAGAATGAGCTGTGAGAAACCTGGTGCAGATCTGGTTAAGGTTTGGAAAAACATGTTTTTGCAACAAAAAACCTATGTGTACTTATTTGTGGCATGGCTCTAAGACCTGGCTTTCTGTTGGTTGATCCGTCAGCCCACACTTTGGTCCAGACTAAAATATTTTAAAAACGTTCAAATTAATTGCCATAAAATGTTGTTCAGACATACATGGTCCCCAGAGCATCGATCCTAATGACCTTGTTGATTCTCGGACACTCTTTGAGCACCACAATGAGTCTGACACTTGTGGTTTTAAGTGAAATGTCTCAAAAATTTGTTGAATGGATTGACATGCAATTTGCGAAAAAAAATTCAAGATGATTGATTGTTTTTGTTTTAGAGGGTCGCAACCCAAAAAGGTTTGGGAACCACTGACGTAACCACCTCTGTATGCATAGTGTCCAACCCTGGTAGCTGTATTGTCCTGTCCTACAGACTGGTCTCAGCCTGGCCTCTTCGTTTTATAGTGAAGCGTTCACGCACACAAGCCAAGGGTAGCAGAACAGGGTGGCAGAGTGACTAAAGACTAAAGCATCCTTCAACCAGAGGACCAGGTTATTTCCCCTGTGACTATAAGAATCCCCCCTGCGCCCTTGAGCAAGACACCAAATCCCTACCAGTCCCAGGAGGGCTGTTCTGTGGCGGAGACTCCACTACAGGGGATCAATGGAGAATTGCAAAAAAAAAGAAAAGCCTGTGAGCTCAAGTCACCAAAGTTCCACGCCTCACGTCACCTCACAACAAAACACTCTGGTGGCAAATTATCTGCCTCCCCACTCCTTCTGTCTATGTAACACTATTTTTCTTACGGCCTTCCTCTTTCTCTCTCCTCCTGTCCTATTATGGACATAGCAACCGTGTTGCTGTCAGGGCGACTAAAGGTTTGATTCACCGTCCGTCCCAGTCTGAATGCTCTTGTGTGTTTGTGTGTTAGATAGCAGATAAGAGCCATATATAAACAGCACTTGAAAGCAGAAATGTAAATGTTTAAAAGTCACGGCAGAACACAGACCATATCAAGATACCAGAGAGAGCAGGAGAGAGAGAGAGAGAGAGAGATTAAAGCAGAGTTCACACCAGGAGAACTAGCAGGAGACTGCAGTCAAGACTCAAGTCAGACTCCAGTCATCAATAAAGCTTAGTAGAATTTAGCATCTCAAATCTACACATCGAAAATCCATATTCTGTTGCAGAATTTAAAGAAAGTTTGAAAAAGACTGAACAGATGGAGGTGTTGGACACCTGCGTTATAACAGGGCTTCATGCTGACGGGCTCAAAATAAATAATAATTTAAGAAATTAATAATAAATACTCAAAGTACTTCAATTGTGAAGTAAAATATTCAAACACTGCTGACATCAACTTCCTTCTGAACAGGGAAGGTTGTTCCCTCTGTGACTGTTATTACTGCATCGGGTACATATTCAAAAAAGGATTTTGCAATCTAATATCATCTAAGACTGGCCAAAATTGACATGATGACTGATGGTAGCAGAAATGAAATTAGGCAATTAAGTCTATTTCTAAAGTGGAAGAAACTGTATTTTCTCTAATCTGACTTCCCATATACATTTTCTTCTTTTACTGATAGTGTTCAAGTTATTTTACATAGATATATGTCATATTTTATGACCACTAGTTTTAATTAATTTAGCTTTGTATCTGATAAATCCCCATCAGTTTGGCCAGGCGGATGTCCCTAATACTACAACACCAAGGAAACTGAGCTGTCGTTGCTATGAAGAAGCCGATGAGGTGCAAATCATAGCTGGAGCTAATAAAAACGGCTTCGTCATTGCAGGTAAGAACACAACTTACAATAGTTACCAATTTCATTAAAATTGACCATGTATGCTAAGCTGAATTCATTTGAGCTACAGAATGTGTTATCACAGTCTTTGTAACAGTACAACTTTCAGCTTTCACCTTCTATTAGCGCTGCTTTTAATAAAAATGTTAAGTTTTGTGACTGAATGACCTTGGGAGTCGTAGTTAACTTGTCACCTTATGTTTTTATGCAAAGTCTGCAATCACAGGGAAGGGTGAGACGTGATGATTTGACTGTCCGGCTGTGTCGATTGTAGTATCCTGACACCTTACATACATACATCTTCCTTTTAAAAAAAAAAGTGGTAAAAGCCATAACAATCATTCTCTCCTCATTAGGCTTTCTATCATTCCCTGAAAATTAACAGGAGCTCATATTTCTTCTAGACAGCTACATTTATCTTTTGAACTTGATTGTGTATGAGCTATTTCAGAAAGGTGTCGATATGCTCTACAATGTTACAGAAAAAGCAAACATTACTTATTTAAATGTCACACCTTAGTCCAAGGTTATTATTTTTTTGCAAATGCGCCTTTAACTTCAGATGCAATACTCAAAGTTAAGCAGATTTCGTGAATTAAATGTGACAGCTCACAGATTTTGTATTGTGTGCGTGCGTGCATATCCTTGCAGGTATATGTTTGTAACTATATGCTTACATCCATGGACAGTGTATTTACATGTTTACTTGAGAATGCGTGTGTGTACATGCTGTAACTCCTAATTTTCACCGGCTGCGAAACGTCTGTGGAGCCGCTGCGCAACGGCGGCGGAGTCATTAGGTTTCCATTAAAGTCAATGTGTGTATTTCCATTGACTGCGGAACGGCTGCGTTGCAACTTCGTTCCAGCTCCGGCGATCCGGAGCCGATACGCAGAGCTTCTATTTTTGCCGGATGCCGGAGAGCTCCGCAGCAAATCGGCACACGACAGACAGAAACAAAATAAAACATCTGGTTAATTTTCAAAATATAATAGACCGTGCTCACAGCGGATCATATTTCCCTGCACTACACCTTGAAAACACAGCACAGAGTTGTTTCCTCTCTACTCCTCTGGATGGAAACAAACTGTAGTTGGTTTTGTGGTTCTGTTCTACATGAATTCGTGAGATGTCGTGGGTCCTCGAGACTTCAGCTGTCAGTCATGGCCGCAGCCGTTCTGCAACAAATCCGGACCTGTTGGTTGTTGACGGACGGTGGTGCACGGAGCCGTCACGCAGCCGTTCTGCCACCGGTGGAAATTACGGGTCAGTGTGTGTGTGTGTGTGTGTGTGTGTGTGTGTGTGTGTGTGTGTGTGTGTGTGTGTGTGTGTGTGTGTGTGTGTGTGTGTGTGTGTGTGAAATTGTGTGAAAGTGAGTGAGTGATTGTTAGCAGAAGCTCGTTAACCTCAGAAGTCATTACCACAGCCCTGAGGATTACGCCAATTAGACAAAATAAACGACAAGCGAAAAACTTAACAGACAAATGAAAACCAAGAAGAGAATAGAAAGTGATTACTGGAAGAAAATTTAAAGTGATTAATTTCTCCAATTTGAGAACAATACAAAAAAGAAAATAGATTTAAATGGCAAGAGAGTGGTGAAAAACAAAAAAGTTGATGAAAAAGAAAGTAATTATGAAAGTAGATATAGAAAGTGATAATTTGAGTAAAAATCTGCATTGGACCTGCCAATAAGACACACAAGGAAAAAAAAGTGAGAAACAAAATAATAGTGAATCAAATAAGATAAAAAAAGAAAGAACTGCAAAAGAGTAACTGCGTGTGTGAGAGAGAGAGAGAGAATTGTGTTTTTGACATCACTACGGCTATGTAGTCTCTTTTTCTCAAGACGATTTTGTTTTTACAGCTTCACCCTGGGCAGACCAGACCGCTGTACACACACATTCATTGACACACAATAACACATATCTCTTTCTCACACACACACACCACCACACACACAACACCACACACCCCAAAGGGGCCTTTTTTTCCACATGGGCTATGGTGCAGACAGGCGCACGAAAAAATTCTCTAAAAACACACAACACTCTGCACTTAGAAACCTGCCACCACACGCGCCACACCACGACACACACACACACAGATTTCCTTCTTCTTTCTTTCTTTCTCTCTCTCTCACACACACACACCATACCAGACAGTTAAACCTGCTGAAGAATTGCTGCTTGTTCAGTAGTGCACTAATGGCAAGGAACCTGCCATGGAGATTACACACACACACACACACACACAAACAACACACACACACACACACACACACACACACACACACACACACACACACACAGGCTCAGCATTAAGCATTCTAGGGCACTTATCCATTAGAGAGGTTAGTTATTTTCCCCAGTCTAAAAGTAGGTATTCAACTAAATATTCCAACACAGGCACTTGTAAATCTGCTCTGTTAAGCAGCTGGGGTAGATGTCTGCGAAAAGCTGGAACTCTTGAGCACCACAGAATGGAGCCTGACTAGTTATCCTGACTAATATAACCGCCAATATTTCACTTGTTTGGCATTAGATCATGAAGCTATGAAAAAAAACAATGAAAAAGTAAGTTGAATGGTATGTCCATCAACCTGCTCTAGACTCCTAAAGTGAAATAAATGTGCCCAAGATATCCATTCCTACAGTAGATGGAAAATGTATCATAGATCAGGGATCGCAGTGATTGGCTATACTGTGGTGTGGCAAAAAGTATAAAAGTTTGTAAAAACTATGATGACAGCTTACCATACTACCATCAGAACGTTGGTATAGCTCACATGGACTAAAAAAAGTATCATTAGAGGTATGTACTTCTATCAGCAAGCTTAACAACTGGCAGAGCTGATTGTAAGTCAAAACTGGGCGACTATGCTTCACTTACTGTAGTTTTACCATGGACTGCCTTCACCCCCCTTTAGGTTTCAAAAGCTGCATTAGCCTGAATAAAATCACAATGAGAGAGTGACAAACCTCCAACCGTTGAAGACAAGAAACAACAACATAAACAAATACATTCAAAAATTACATAAAAGCAACTCAGACAGTAGACGTCTGAAGCAGAATCACATGCCAAACTTAAGCAAATCTTAACTAAACAAAGCGCAGACACTTCCTTATTAAGTCTGCCTTGAGATCACCATAACTCTCCCCGTCTCTTACTCACAGTTCAATTCAGTGCTGGCCTTCTAAGCATTTCTAACAATATGTTTTCCTGCCAACACATTAGAAGTTATTAACAGTGGGGCGGCCGCCAGCTCACCCAGTAAGAGTGTTTGCCCCACGTAGGCTTAGTCCTCTGCAGCGGCTCGGGTTTGACTCCAACCTGAGGCCCTTTTCTGCGTGCCATCCCCCACCTCTCTGTCCCCCTTTCATGTCTATCCACTGGCACTATATTAAAAGGGAAGCACCAAAATAATATTTAAAAAAAGAAGACATTAACAGTAATAGTCTAACTAGCAGAGCGCAAGGTATCTGTATTAAAAAAAAAAAATCTTGTCATGCAAAATCCAGAGAGAAAGACTCCCGAATCTCATCCAGCTCCCGTTTAGTTTCCTATGTTGTCTAAAGTTATTAGACTTTGTAGCATGTTTGGTTAATCACGGTCAAATCACTAAGTGTTATGGTTTGGGTATTTTTCTTTGTTTTTGTTCCTCTTTATTTGGTATTTTTGGTTCTGTCTTGTATCCTTGTGCTTGTGTCCTAGTATCTTCCCCGGTCTTGTGTTGTAGTTTCTGTCTTGTGTTTCCCTTGACTGTCTGTATGTTCTGTTTCCTGTTTTATTTTGATAGTCTGGTTTTATGTGCTGTCTAGTCTTTAGTTTTACTTCCTGTGTTTTCCCGCTCTTGTAATTACCTGATGTCTTCACCTGTTTCCCAGCCCTTTTGACACCTGCCTCTCGTTATCTCATTACCCAGTGTATTTCATGTCATGTCCCCTTATTGCTTATCAGATCCGTTTGTTTGTTTGCTTGCGCCTGCCAGTGTGTGTTCCAGTCGTGGTTTTCCTGAGCTATTTGTGCTCTTGTTCCGTGTTCCTGTTTTTGGTTTTCCTTTTTTCCCCTTTTTGGATTTCTGTTATTGAATTTTGGACTTTGTTTTTTTACTTTGTAAATTCCTTTTTGTATGCCCTGTTTTTTGTTGAATAAATCCACAACTAAGAACTCTTCTGCCTGCCTGTCTCTGCGTTTTGGTCCTCCCTACACATCACACTGAGGTTGCCTCGGAAATTTAGGCTACACTATACATGCATTACCTGCTGGCCTAGGCGATTTCATTTCGTAATTTCTAACGGAGATCTTCTCACACTCAAAACACACCTTTATCAATTTAGTGTAGGTTAAAAGAATCGTTGCCTTACGTATACTAAGTAGCCTAGGCTAATAGGTAGACTACGTAGTAGGCCTAACCTACATAGAGCGCAGCAATTACAACATATTTGAGTCTGGGGGGGTGTTACCGCTTTTTTTTGTGCTTCCAACGTTGGCTAAATGATCGGATATACCAAACTAACTTTTCTTTCCTTTCCTGGAGCATGAGCGTATAGATGAAAGGAACATCGTGACTGTGTGGACTAAGGTTAGCGGGAAGAAAAAGTCTCTATGCTTTTCGGTGTCTATTTTGCTAAGAGGAAACTCAAAAGGCTATCTGCCAACACTATAGTATTACGTTGCTGTGAGCTGTAGTCTATACTCACCACTAAACAGAGGCAGAATATAATATAATCTCTGAGATTATTCCTTCACAGTGCTGTGCAATGCAGGAGAATCTCAGCTGAACTGGGCAGACACATCAGTTTTCATCAAAATCTCCCTGGGTTGAGTTAATCAGGTTTACTGCTAACTTACAACAACATTGCCAAAATACCCCTGCGAATCCATTCCCCTTCTTCACTGTTGACCGTCAAGCTACTAAACCTCTATGTAAATTAACACCTCGGGTGGTTAACAACACACAACATTGTCCCTCTACTTTCTATCTCTCTGTGTGCGCACACACTACCCATGTCCGGTTCTGGTGATTGAATGCAGATATGTGTTGATTAGCTCTCATAATGGGCCGGGTAGGTAGCACACTGCCACGAGTCCATGGCGCCAATGTCTGATTACTCCAAGTTTTCATTGTGATATTTTGTGATTACATTCTGAATCTGCAATGTTTTCTGTCAGGTAAATCAGTAAGTCAGCAGTAGGCTATAGAGTGGAGTTGCATATTAAGTGGTTTGGGGTATGTCTGTAAATAATTTTGGGGTACAATTTGGTTTTGAAGAATTCAACAAGCAGCAATACCACAGGCCGAGCAATCGGCCCGTTCCAAAAAGGCACATTTTCAACAGGCACTGTACCAGTGTTTTAAAACAAGTCACAGCTTTATTTTCTGTGAAGGTATGAAAATCAAGTTCTCTGCCAATCTCTTAAAGGCCCTTTTTCCTCTGGTAGTCAAAGACACAGCAGGTCCTCCAATATTCTTAACAATATGGAGTGTTTCATGTTCTATTACTAACAAGTGGCTCTGAAAGGATTCAGGAGTCAAATTCAACATTGTTTGTTATTACAGTCAAACGTATCCGAGGGACTCAAAGCAGCTGAAGTCAAAAACTTACGATTTTCCAGGTTGACTTACTTTGCACTGATTCATTTAGACCCAATAAGTGACTTATGTAAGACATGATGCAGAGAAAAAAGAGAGCAACACTGAGCATCTCACTGGGAGCAAAATTTCCTTTCATGAAAAAAGGTAAAAAACTTTTTACTATTTAATGTATAATGTGCTATATACAGAATTAGTGCAACTATAAGTATGATGGCACAACATGCAATGTATATTACTTTTTTTTGTTATCAGCGTATAAATAGTTCCAAAGCATTAAATTAAACAAGAAAATGTCTTTAAAATGGCTAACTACAGAGATCATAAACCTTTTTCAATGGAAAGACATGGCTCATGTGAGATGCTTAGGTAAGTGAGAAGTAAGCATAACCTCAATTTTTCACCACCGCAGCAGACATCTCTCTTGTTCCTGTGGGCAATGCTTGTTTCTTCCTGTTTATCTTTGATAACAATTTTGTGCCCACATTGTTCCACACACCAGTTGTCCCTCTACGCTGGCATTGGCAACACAGTCAAACACAAGCAGCCATCTACTGTGAGACTCACTCCAGCGTGGTGACTGCCTCGCTTGCATTTGGCTTTGGTGGGCACCTGGATCTGAAAAAAACTACCAGTTGGAACTATCTGTAGCCCCCAGCTACTCTGTGTATATTGTTCTGGCAAGTTGTGCTGATGCTGCCAGGCAGATTGGCTGTTTTAGCTCCTTGCGCTGGCTGCTAGCTGACTAGCCTGTCATCTCCCAGCAGCTCTGTCTTTAGCGGTGTGTGCTTAGTGGTGTGTGCGGGTAGCGGAGCTGGTGCTGCCTAACTGGCAGAAGCACTATCAGCCGCAGCCTGAGACTCTGCCTGTCTTTGTTGCATTTTCTCAGCAGTGGACTCTGGCTCACTCGAATCTGCATAGATTCTAACATGTTATAAAATGTGAAATAATCCATAAAAGCCACCATACATGGGTGCCCAGATAGTTAAGTTGGTAGAGCAGGTGCCCATATATAGAGGTTTACTCCTCAACGCAGCGGCCCGGGTTCAGCTCCAACCTGTGGCCCTTTACTGCATGTCATCCCCCTTCTCTCTCCCCTTTCCAGTCTTCATCTGTCCTGTCAAAAATAAAGGCCAAAAAAATAATAAATAACACAGGCTACAAGTACTGCCAATAAAGGCATGTCCTCCCTATGACTAATACATGGTAGAACCTTTTGAATTTATGCAAAGTGCTCCTTTAAGTTGGCTGACTTGGCAATAATGTATGTACCTCAGACAAGGCTGCGATTGCAGAGTGATTTTTCCTTCCAGACATACCAGGAGCAGCACACAGCTGTATAGTTCACCAGCATATGGATTAAATAAATACAGTCTGCACAAATCTTGTTAACACTTGTTCACTTGGCTACAACACACTGTTGTAGCCAAACTGAACACACACACACACACACACACACACACACACACACACACAC
>NC_045746.1:13324193-13331978 GCF_008692095.1 Etheostoma spectabile
ACACACACACACACACACACACACACACACACACACACACACATCTCTGCACACCCAGACAAAGGCACACAACCAAGCTGCATACACACAAACACAAACAGGTAACTTCACACACACAAGCAAACATCCTTAAAGAGTAAATTTATTCATCTAGTGTTGGTGTCTCATATATACATGTATAGCCTATATAAACTGCAACGCACATATGCACAGACTTGCACACACACGCTCAGACGGGTCCATAGACTAACATACCACTGAACCTCTGCCTCAGACACACACAAACACACAGGAACACGCTTGGAGTATAATTCTGTGGTATAATATGCTGAAATACTGAACCACTAGTTGGGGTCTGGTCTCTAGCTATTTGGTCAGTTGCTAACCTCATCTGATTAATGGATTTCAATCCCAACCCTGCAACAAACACAGAAACGGAGGAGGATAAATTGGTAAAACCTCTGAAAACTAGGCTGGGTCACTGCCCCTGCTTTGCCTAGGTTCTTAATGGATTAATGGATTTTTCCCAGAAAAGCACCCTCGACAACCAACGGTTGAAAATCTAAATCAAAAAGACAACAAATGCCATTCAGCTTTGGCTGTGTAAAGTTGTCCCTAGAGACAAACTGCACAGGTGGAACAGGTGGATTGGAGGAGCAAGTGCATTTCAAAAGGTGTTTAAGTAAAAATCATAGACTGTAGTCTATGGTAAAAACTCAATAGATGTTGCATGTTGCATTGATAGCAGGATCAAACAGTCAGGTGTCAATATGTGTCAGAGCCACTTCTCTATTCAATCTTTATAAAAAAAAAGACACAGTTCATGTTTTGTTTTTAAATCAAATGTATTTACTTTTGTAACCATTATTGTTCTCTTCTTTTCACTTTGGGTCTGGAAATGAACTGAGTGATACACATTTTTTTTTTAATTAGTGTAGTGCTTAACTTATCAAGGCTATGTTATAAGACATACTATAAGCTGGAGGCTAATATTGTCTAACAAGCTACTGCAACATTATACAGACTGATAATAAACCACAGGGAAAGTTAGAAGCCAAGTTGGGATGACTCGGCTCTGTGTCAGCGCATGAAACAGGCCTGGTCCATATATGGCTGCCACATTTAACAAGGTTTTGGGACTGCAAACTTGGGGCCAATCTGGGACACAAGCGCTCGATGGACAGGGCCCAAGGTAAAAAAGTGAAAGAGTGAAAAGTTGATAAGGCAATTGTCAGGCTAATATACCTACGTTGTGGTATAAAACACAACGTTCAATAGTTACAAATAACTATAACACAAGAATGTAAACAAACACATAAAGAGCATACACACACACACACACACACACACACACACACACACACACACACACACACACACACACACACACACACACACACACACACACACACACACACACCTGTCACTTTGATCTTTGATTGATTCAGTGCCCTTTAAACAAGTCGATCATTTACAAACCAACAAATTAAGTCATTAATTGCCATGACAGCTGGCGACACCTCCTTTATTAATCTTTGTCAGCATAATTAGTAAACCTTAATGGGAATTTATTAGAATTAATTGTTGTTTGGGATTTTGGGGGACAAAGAAAAAAACCTGTGTGTAAAGGAGGGGCAAGGTTCTGATGCCTTCTGTACGGAATGATGAATGGGGTATAAAACACTGACACAAATACCTGTGAGTGTGTGCGTGTGCGTGTGCCATTGCGGTACAGCCAGCAGTAAGGTTGTGAGAAGATGAGATCATTAGACACACAATGAACTACCTGTTGACCCATTTTATGCAAATAGGTCAACAGGTAGAATACATACAATGAGACATACTGAACCAGGTTCTACAGTGACTGTTGGTGTTTATGTGGGTGAGGAAAATCCAGGGTGACATTCAGACAGTGAGAGGGTGACAGAAAAAAAGAAAGAAAGTGATGTACCGACAGAAAAGAAAAACATGAGATTACCTGCCTCAGAGGAGCAAAACGTCTGTGGGGCACTATATCACTGATACAAACCCCTGAATGTTTTAGTAATGTATTAGTAGTGTGTGTGTGTGTGTGTGTGTGTGTGTGTGTGTGTGTGTGGCATGAAAGTCAAACATGCTTGTGGGCCTGACTAGATTGTCTCTACTCAACATTCCAGTTTTCTAAAACTCTCAAATCTGCCAAATCTGACTTGTACTAGCACATCAAAGACTACATAATACCACAACACACACACACACACGCAAGCATGCATGCATTCACATGTGCATATACTGTACATAGTTGACGGAATGCAAACATACACATACATAGACACAGTTGGACACACAAAAACACAGACCACAGCTAAAAGCATCCATGAACTCAAAGCAATCCGCCCTGCTGAATAACATCACAAAGCAAAGCCACCAATCCACATAATGAAAAACATACACACACAAACACACACGCACATATGCCCGCATGCATGTGCGCAAAAGGCTAGGATCATAAACTCAGAATTGCACTAATCATTTATCTATACAAACGCACTAAAATAACAGACATTCATAAAAATACACCAAAACCTTTAAAAAAATTCAGAAATAAAAAAATTCAAAAATAAAGGCAGTTTTAAAGAAACACAAACAATACCATGTAGTGGTCACACACGAGCATGAACACAAAGTAAGCCAGAAACCTTCCCTGCGTTTGCCCTTAAAGGGTTAGCTCACCCAAATGACACCCAATTTACCATTAGCCCTAACGAGATTTGGCCTTACAGATAGTAAAAGATTATGGAAAATTCTTCTCAAAGACTGTCACTATCCCAATATAATTTGAGTGAATGGACTTTTGTTTCAAAGCACTGAAAAAAATACATTTGCAAAACTCAACAGCAACTCAACCATCTCTTTCCTCTATTAAAGAAAACTCACTGTGGACACACACTGGGGTTTCACAATTTTTTTGTCAGAAACAGTTCACAATGAAAAGTGCCGAGACAGCAAAAACAAAAGCGCATGAGTATGTGTGAGAAAGAAAAAGGAAACAGACAGAGAGTGCTTGTGTGGTGACACAGGTATAGGAGGATAACACTGCAGTATGCACATGTCCCCTTGGTACAACCGATAAGAGAGGAAAACAATCAAAGCAGTCCTAAACAAGTTGCCTGTGTGTGCGTGTGCATACGTGTGTCTTAAATGCACAGCTTTGCAATAGCCCTTATTCAGCAGAATGTGGTGGTAAAAGTACATCATGCTACACATCATCACTATATTAACACAAGTGCTTTCTTTACAAAAATGTACAAACTCATGCTCTGTCTTTCACACACAGATTTTTCTTATATACAGTACAACTCAATAAAATGACTCTACTCCTTTATGCATACACACATAAAGGCAGACAGTTCGACAAATAGATACATTTCAATAGAAACAATAGAATAGTCACACAGCTATAGGTATAATGTACCCTAAGCCACAAACCACTGCAACTGTGAGCTCACACTTACACAATAACATCAACTGTATGCATTTTACATTTCCTGTAGTGCAATAAAGTGTGTGTGTTTTCAAACGCATAAAAAACAACACTGGCCCGTTCAATTCGAACACTTAAGACGTCATGAACAAATAGATTTGTATTCAAAGTTAAAATAAAGCTCTTACATCTAACTTAATCTAACTTAATCTTAATGTTAAGCTACATTAAATTAGCAGGCCCAATAACGTTCAGTTAAACAACATCATCCTGTAACTGCAGGCTCACAATAGCTAATACCATCCAGCAATCCTTTTAGATAAGTGTATGCCTCTGACTGGTATTTATTTAGTTTAACACTGCTGTAAAGGTTGACAGTATTTGCAAGGCAAAATCAACACAATCATATGTTCACTGAACAAGACATAGCTGGCAACAATTACTTACATATTTTGCTCTAAGTACATATGATCTTACCCAGCCAATCAAACAGCTGACCAAGATGCTACCACTAAACTTTAAGGAAGAAACTAATGAGCTCTGTTCCTTATCAAGTTTACTGAACCGGGGGGCTGTAGGCACAATGGAGGAGTGGTTAGGTTTGGCTAGTGGATAATAATCTGAAAAAAAGGTTTTCCATTCTAACAAGCAGCTAACACACAGTCACTTCCTCCAACAGTGATGACTAAAAGCCGCTTTTCATAATACTTCTGACAGTACCGTCGCTCAGCATGAACGCCGTTTTTTCAGCAGTTATTTAGTCTCAGTAAACTATTACTCCCCAGCACCTATTCTAGCTAAAGGCAATAACACAAATCTACTGAGCCTCACAAGCACACCAAAAATGCACCCACCCACCCACCCACCCACACACACACCACAAACCCACACGAATTGTCTCAAATGACAAAAAGAAATTGTTTGCTATTTAGCACAGTAGGGTGGTTATGTATTCTTAAATCTACATAAATTAGAACAAAGCTAAAATAAATATAGATATAAGTCAAACAGAAATCAAATTAATGAGAAATAATGACATAGATCTCAAATTGAGCAATTTGTGGTAATAAATAATAACCACAAAAAACATTTTAAAATATGCAATATAAAACGGAATAAAAGGATATTAAACACATTATAATAAATTCTACTATAAATTCAACTTCGTATAGCTTATAGATAAGGTAATAAAAGTTGTTTTAAATAAAGTATTTCATTTTGTCAAATTTATTATGTCATATAATCCCAGTGATGGAGTGAATGTGGGTATAAGTTATTTACCATAATATAGAGAGATTAATGGAAAGAAAAGACTGGATTAAAACACCTTCTGTCTTACCTCTGCTGAGCATCAGGTTATAAAAACATCATGGCTGACTCCTGGCCTTGGCATCAGCTCTGTTGAAGCGGCTCGATTCGACCCTAAGGCGTGCCGGTCCGTCCAGCAGCATGCAGCCAACAGTTCAGCTACTGGCCCTCCGTACTCCACACAATAATGGGAAGCAGAACCCAGGCGTCAGGCCCAAACTAATATCCCTCCATGTCTTTATCAGGTCCATGTAACTCCACACAGGTCCGTTCTTTGACTTTGGTTTAAGAGGGTCTTAAACTCCATGTAGCATCGGCTACCTTTGGTCCAGGGCCGTTGCTCCTCTTATGCTTAACAGCTGTGCAATACAGCTTTGAGTTTGATCAAATGTGTTGTAGATCCGTGTTCAAAATTGTATGCAAGCTGCACTTCTTGCTGTCCAGTTTTTTTTTGGGGTTCTGGTTTAGGTCCTCAGTCACAGTTGTCAGAGTCCACCATCACCTCAACAACCTAGAAAATGACAGAAAGACAAATAGCATTAGAAACAAGCACATTCTGCAACATTTACTGGAACATATTAGAGCCAGACTTCAGACATTTTGTCAAAACTTAAGACATCCAAAATGATGGCTAAACAAAGCTGTACAATACGCAAAAAAATATTTAGTGCTGCTAAAACCCCAGCCAGTCAAACTCACTAATTGTCCCAATTTTCACCACAGTTGACAGCTGACAAAGCCTTCCACATGTGAAAATTGTTTTAAGGCCCCGGGATGACGCCAAGCCACTGATTATGTATTGTAATACGTTAAAATGTGTGTGCTATTGACAAAGGAAAGCATCAACAAGCTTTTCTCAAATAAAGAAATCTGTTATTGCAAAAGTATTTTTTTCTTATATATTTTTCTCTAAAATCTGCAATTAACAAAAGGAATGTTTGAAAGCTGGAAACCATCCGCCTTTTTAAAAAGCGTGCAGTGAGCAAGGCCAAACTCAAGGGAGTTCAATGAATAGCAAACACTTCCTTACAACAAGCTTGTGTAGCCGTGAGGAAGGGAGGGGAGCATTATAGACTTGGTGCAGTATAATAGCAGCTATAAAAACCAAAACGCTGGTAGTACGTACATACTCAGTCAGCTAAAATTCTGTGTGTTCAGTACAATGTGTTGACAAGGAATTGGTGGCAAAAAAAAGCCACTAATAATACCGTAAGGAATTAATTCAAATTAGAAAACAATTACAGGCTGTGGTTGCAATCAGTGGCACCAGCATACAACTTCTCTCTTTCTCTGCATGTCTACAATTTTTATTCACAATTTCTATATTAATTGCTGCATGAATCCGAACAAAGCCGTCATCACCGAGCAATTTCCAGGAATTAATAAATACAATAATTGTTGCATATTAAGTTTCCAGAGGTTGTGGCCATTGACAATAGTATTTTCCCCATTTGGTAATGCTAGTGTTAAATGGTAGACTCACCAGTTCTCAGTTCCCCTTTTTGTTGCCCCAACCACAGAAATCACCCAACCCTCTCTGTCTGTACCACTCCTCTCTCTCTCTGCCACCCCTTCTTCTTACCATCCATCTTGCTTCTCTCTCCCTCTCACCGCAAATCTAAATCTGAGTCTGTATTTATACAAAGCCATTTCCTTGGGTCAGTCTGACTAGTGAGTGTGTGTGCGAGTGTGTGTGTGTGTGTGTGTGTGTGATTGTGTGTGTGCGCATATCAAACTGACTTCCTTTTGACATAACAGTAACTAAATTCATTTTCTATTCCCACTACAAATTGCACTACTGCTTATTTACTTTAAATGGACTGAAGTAAATAAGGAAAACAGCAAAAGAGCTGACATGGGTGCAAAGGAAAGATTTTCATATTTAATATCCCAGGATACCTGTTGAGCGGTTTACCTGGTTCAGTGTGGTCCTGACCACATCCTCATGCCGTCTGACTTTGTTTGGACTATAGGTAGAAAATTAGCACATCAGCCATTTGAGAACTGGAGTGTGTCATTATTTGAAAATGGATATCTTCTGTTTGAAGAGAAGAAAAAGGATTGCTGGCATGAAAAGCACATTATGAGTCATTACTGGTATTACACTATGAGTCATTTTAAAAGTCCCTCCCATCTTAAAACAGTAAGTTGCAACAGCGTTGATGAGGATATAAACGTTATAGATAGACATGTTGAAATAAAACTTAAGTCTCCATGTAACCTTGTTTAGTGTCATTGTGATTTCTCCAGGCAGTAAAAACATCCTAGCTGTCTCTCACTCACACACACACAAGCGTGCACGCACGCACGATCACACGCACACGCTTCAGGTTATTAAAATGACGATTGACCACATAATAGCATTAGCTGTTACAGCTGAGAGAAAGTAAGAATGCTTTCTTCAAGAATGAAAGGGAAAAAAAGAATAACTGGAGGGCAACTTACTCATTAGTAGTACTCACAACAGGAAAAGAAAAGGGAGAGAGAAGTTTTCTTTTTCTTAAAAAGAGAACGTGACTTAATATTTTCCCTGTGGAGCTCTGACTCAGTTGAGCTGCTGCTTACTCATTTACTCAAATCGCTCTTTCCCTGCCCCTCTGTTTTTCTCCTTACCTCTTTTCTTTATTTCTCAACAATGACTTCAAATTTTTTTTCATTCTCCATTTCTCTTTTTCTCTCACTGTTACAACTCTCATTTGCACATCTTATGTCCATCAAATCTTATCTCTCTGTTTCAATTTTCCTCCGCTCCATCACTGTCTTTACCATCAATCTAATCACTGAGCCCTCTGTTATTTTCATGTTTCTTCTGTCTGTTTTTCCAACTGTCATTACGGCTGAGATACACCCCCCCGCAACTCTCCCCACCACCACAGCCGCCTCCTCCTGCGCTCCAACCCCCCTCCACGAACGTGTGTGGTCCAGTTCGACTATAGACCGTTACATTGTCCTAGACAGGTTGGACTGCGCCACTAGCCGGCAGACGAGGGGGTGGAGGGGAATTGGAGGGGGGG
>NC_045746.1:13331988-13334035 GCF_008692095.1 Etheostoma spectabile
GAGAGCGGGGGTTCCTAGGGAATGTTTGTTTTTCTGTTTCCAATTTGGTCCAGCCCGAGGAACTCCACACTCCGCTCTGTCTCAAACACACCATTCATGACGGCCTGACGTACATGATTACACACAAATACCCACTCACTCACTCTCCCTCGCTTACACACACATGTGTATGCATGTACCTATATTCCAATGCTAAGCTGTCTCACTGCTAGCAAAATACACACGCACACACACACACACACACACACACACACACAATACATGCACGCTGACAACCATCAAATTCATTTTCAATTATTGTTACCATGAAACACAAATTTAATTTATCTTTGTTCATATCCTTTATTGTGTTCTGATTTGTTATTGCTAATGCCATTTCAAATGACATGGTGGTCAAACTAATTATGCTGGTTTCTTCCTCATCTTTCAGTGATTTTTTTCCCCCTCTGTGCCCAAGAAAATGATTGTCTTAGAAAGGCCTTTTTGATGTGTCTCGCTGCATTTTTAGATGTTAAGAGTTAAGCCCCATATTCCACCAATTAGAGCACAGAGAGCACATTGTTTCATATTCAACTCATCTGTTACATCTGAAATGGATTATTTTAGTCAGTTTTGTTGTTTGGATTTCAAATACACAATGCTGATCTTCGCATGTAATAATAAAACTTTATCTTGTATCAATACAAACTAACAGAGCGGCCAACAAACAGATATAAGGGCTTTTTTTCTGATGCATATTGGTTTGTTTTTAGATGTCATGTAGTTTAGTTCCACATTTGATCAATTACTCATTGGGAGGACAGGCAACCACACAGTTTTTTATTCAAATGCTACATATGAAAATTATAGGTTTATAAAGTTGTTTTGATTGTTTGTATTTTAAAGTCACAAAGCGTGAAGGGTTTTCGAAGTTTTAAGCAACATTTAAGGAAATCCAATATCACAAGCAGACAAACGGGATTGGCAAAAAGATTTTTACTGGTTTTTAAAAGTTATAACATTGTGGGTTTACCTTAGACAAATCACAGCACAGAAATAAAGTAGTTAACTGTACAATTGTAGAGCAAAGCTCCATCGGAAAAAGAACGCAATTACATGAGTTCATCGCCACATTTGAAAGTTATTTCTGTTTTGGGTGTGCCTCCTTTGCTTGTGTTCCAAATACATTAATTAGCTAGAGTAATCAAAAACCAAAATACTTTGCATATATATTTATTTAATTTACAAATGTCTGGAAGTTCTTAATTGGTTGTAATTGTTTGTTTTGTGTATTGAATGCCAAAACAAGACAACTAAATTGAAGCTATAGCCCAACTATGTTTGCCCTGGATACACAGAAAGGCAGGAGAGCTAAAGTAGGTCTCTTTTTTCAGTTGTTGACTCATCACTTTTGCAACATGGATTTAACATCGAAAGCTGAATAAGAGGCAAAACAGCAGGCAAACACAGGAAAAGGAGATACATCTGGTCCTCATTGTTCCTTTAACATACTATGAAATTACCAGAAGCCTTTAAAGTGTCCCAAAAATGAGCTTGAAATTTACATCATGAGCTAAAAGAAAAAGACAAGAAAAAGCATTGTTTTGTATAGTTTTATCTAAATGTAACTTGTTCTCTGTCAACAGCTATACTTATATAGTTATGGGGATGGCGGTAGCTCCGTCCCTCAGGAGCTGGGTTGGGAACTGGAGAGTCGCTGATTTAAGTCCCCATTCGGACCAAAGTACGTAGCGGGAACTGGTAGCTGGGGAGGTGCCAGTTCACTGCACTGCCTAGGAGCAATTGAGCAAGGCACTGAACCCCCAACTGCTTGGGGCGCTCATCTCCCTATGACGTCTCGCCATTAATGCATGTATAGGCCTAAAGTAGCATTAGTGTGTAATTCAGGCCTGTGTGTAATGTGTGTGTAACTGTAACAACAGAGTGAACATTTCCCCATTGCAGGATGAATAAAGGCATGTCTTCTTCTTATTGTTATCATACAGATGCCACTTTAAGACAGCTCCTGTGTTAACAGTTTTCGGTTATGTGGACTGATAGAAGAGGA
>NC_045746.1:13334045-13350249 GCF_008692095.1 Etheostoma spectabile
GTTTTTATACATTGGCTAGAAAATATTAACATGATAGCTCCCAGCGGAGGACATGTCAGACAACAGATCCCACAAACAGCAGTTGAGGAGCAGCTGACACTAACTGCTGATGTGTAAAAACGGTGTAGTGATGACTGTCTACAGTTACAGAATATTTCACAGTTCCTAATGAATTATATTTTTGACTGGCAACAATTTACAATTCATATAAAAATTGGGCAAAAAAAATTAGTCCATTAATTGTTTAAGCAGTCAGAGAATTTATGTGCAATAATTTGCCCATTTTTCAAGTAAAAAAGGAAAAAAAGCTTCCTTCGCTCAAGCTTATCTAATGTAACGATTTGCTGCAAACAACAACAGAACAAAACAGAAACTCCTTTATCAAGTTTGACGTCATAACAGGATCATGCCAGGGATTTTAAACTTTTGTGAACGTCAATCAGAAACCTTGATAAACCTGATCTGAGTTGAGTTGGGCTGGGTTGGGTTGGTAAGGTTAAATTTAAGGGAGTGGTCTGTCTATTCATTGCTGTTAGCAACACCCTGAGCTTTGAAATTTAGTTCTGACAGACACACGTGCAAGTTACTTCCCTATGATAGACATGTTCCTCTTAGTGCCTCTTAACGCAACTAAACAATCAAAGGAATGGTATCAGTCCACTTCTTCCTGTAGAGTGTGAATGTTGGCCTATTAATGGATATGCCAGATCTGAAGGCTGAGGCATGGTTCACAACATTCAAATATGTCAAAATGCAGTTGGTTGTTATAGAATTTTGACTTTTTTGGGGCTTATTAAGACTATTTGGTGGAATTTTGACAGCCGACAGTATAGTAGATGTCATGGGGAGAGAGCAAGGAATGACATGCAACAAAGGCCACTAGGGGTTGCACGGTTCATGGAAAAAATCCGAACCGTTTGGTTTGCTTGTCTCGGTTTGGAGTGTGTGTGTTTATTGCACGGTTCAATGCATGTGTGCAATGTTGCCTCGTGCCCAGATGTGACCTCAGACAGTCAGTTTCCTTTCGAAAGTTACCAATCACGGTACAGTAAAAGACGGTGCAAAATATTTCAGACAGTCCTACCAACCTGTATACATTTTAACATCAATGTACGCTGTAATGGTTTTTGAAGCTGCCGCTGTTTCAATCCTGTCAGCTCTGTAGTAGACGGACACGTGCACAAACACACATGGTGATTGCAGGAAAACCGAAGATGAGACGTACAGGATGACCTAAAATGAGAACAGCTACGCTCGTTTTTGTAAGTGCAATGATAAGTTAAAGTCCAATAAGTACTTTATCAAACCGCATGAATGTGTGTCCCAAGACAGGACAAAAAAGGAAATTAACAATGTAAAGATCAACAAGTCACTGACAGACATGTTTGATTCATTCAATTAATTTTTATTTTTTGTCTTAAACCAACCAGCCATTTTCATGTTATTTAAACATATGCTGCATCCTGAGCCTTTTTGGTAAGGTTACTAGGAAAACTCAGCCCAGAGTAGTTTTATTCCCCCAAAACAAGTTTCCTTTTTATTTTTAAAGAACTATACAAAAAAAAAATCACAACTTTTTTATGTTTAACGTATTCTGAATTATTCAAAAGACAGAGTTTTGCGAGTTCCACTCTTTTTCTTTTAAAGGATACACTTTTTGTAAGAGCTACACTGAAGTTGGCAGTCTGATAAATGCAAGTTATTTCAATTGATATTCTGTAATATTTCTATGTGTGCTACAAAGGCACATAAGTTCCTGTAGATGGCTATACACGTTATCCTTTTTTTGCCAAATAAATAAAAAGCTTGTGGAAATCTTCAATGTCTTCCCTCTTGCTGTATCAAAACCTCACCAAGCTTTCCTCAGAGATGGTCCCAATAATGTGCTTAAAGTCAAGTCAAATTCAGTTTGTGCATGATTACATGATATGAATTATTTTTTAATCCTACATTGTGGATAATTAGGCTACATATCATATGCGGAAGTATACTTCTGGAGTGTTAAAGATTAAAAGAAAAAATAACAAGAACTGTACGGAACCAGAACTGTGACCCTAAAACTGTGATGCAAACCGAACCATGGGTTTAGTGAACCGTGCCACCCCTAAAGGCCACCAATGATATTGTGATTACATTGTAGGCACAATAGACCAACCAGCACTTAAGGCACCCCAAAAATATTACAGACTTAAATATCCGTTCATGTTGGCCGCTCAACGTTTTACTATTTGCCATCTATAAATCTAAAATGGGTAATTGAAAATGTTCTTGCTGTCATGTTAAAAAAATGAGATAATTAAAGCAAGTGCACCTCTAAAATAGCTGTGTCATGTTTCTCTTTATTTACTAAAATAACAAAGGACCAAAAAAAATGGCTTTAGGATTTATCAAATTTAAAGTTAAATTTTTGAACTGGAAAAAAAAGGTTTTTGTAGCTGTTACAGTCAGAAATGTGATGCTCTCTCAGACTGGTTAACTGCTGCTGTGGCTGGTAGAGGAGCTAAACTCCCCAACCACAGTCAGGACAGTATCCGCATTCGCCTTCATGGACGGTGTTGATGTCTCGCCTTGATGTACGATAGCAGGGAACCGAGAGCTGCATAAATCAACACGGGACTGTTGATTTTGACCTTGCTCTCCACAGCTAAGACTCTCATACATCACAAATAATGGGAGAACAAACGCTGCTTCAGTGGTAGTTGTAGGCGTAATGGAAGGAACTAGTAGCTGCATAAATCAACATGTTGATTGTTGACGCTTGCCTAGCTGTCTTTTCCCCCTAAAATACGGAAAACAAACTCCAGCTCAGCCAGAAACACAAACATAACATCTCACCAGCCTTTGCAAGTCTGCCAAGCATATCTGATTATTTTAAAGTAACACACACACACACACACACACACACACACACACACCTGTATGCTGTGCGTGTGTCATGGTTTGGTTTGTTTCTGTCTGGGTAAGCTCAAACATTACGTCAGTCATGCACACGCACATTCACAGACTCGCTAATACGCTAGACCACGCACATGCTGCTACACACTCGCAACATCTCTCTCTCTCTCTCTCTCTCTCTCTCTCTCTCTCTCTATAAACACACACACACAAACTCGCACTTTCCACTCCTGGTGAATCGGACGTTTCCTGCAAGCGGCTGGCCCGACGGGAAAAAATGTCTGGACAAACTTAAGACGCACACACGCGTACTGTACAGGCACACAACGGAACATTTTCAACCCACAATGTTGACTTTATATTCCTTTCCAGAGCCCTTCTTTTTGCACGCTGGCCAAGTGAAGCAGCGTTTCCCTGTTGAACACTACCGGGAAGCAAGACTGGGAGGTTTCAGGGCCTCAGTGATGTCAATGCAAGGCTGGACTCCATTTAAAAAAAAACTGGAATTGAATCAAAATTGAGATTGAGAGCTGGGCGATATGGAGAAAATTCAAATATTGCAATATCGATAATGCGGCAATATTGCAGGGTTGACTATTGGTGTTTTTACTAAATATTTACACAATGACAGTTTTGATAAATAATCATCAGTAATGTGGATACAATGACTAAGTGGGTAAAGGCTAGGCAGGTTCAGAGAATTACATCCCTGTACTGTACTGTAGCCCGTAAAACCAGAAAAAGACAACACTTTTATCATGTTACGATATCCAAACTATTAAGACAATATCTAGTCTCTTTTATCGATATAATATCAATATATTGCCCAGCCCTAATTCATAGCCAAATATGACCGTATTATCAGTGTGATTCTTTTAATGCCAAATTTTAACAGAAATGAAGACATGCTTTGATGTGACTCAGTGTCTCGAGAGTGATCGAGAACCTGACTTAACGCCACAGAGCCATATCCTTCTTAACAGTCTAGGGTTATCATTCAGTGCTCACAAAAAAAGTAAATTAATTGCTAAACACAAAACTAAACAGCTGCAACTATAACTGTGTGCTTCAGACCCCGTCACACTAGATCCTGTCAAAATGCTCCTGTATTGGGGCGCCCTGGTAGCTCACCTGGTTGAGTGTGCGCCCCATGTACAAAAACTCAGCACTTACCTCGGCGGTTACCCTTTTGCTGAATGTCATTCCCTCTCTCTCTCCCCATTCCTGTCTTCAGCCCATAAATGATATAAAAAATAAATAAATCTCATGTCTTTTTTGAGCTACAGGTTGGTTGATGGAGAAAGATTCCCTCATCTTCAAATTGAATGTTTTAAAAATCCAGATTTTGGAGGCGGAATGACCCATTCATGACTATAATTTATAGTCAAACAGGAACAGCAACACCACAATACAAGACACTAGATAGGAAAAGCGTACTTTGCAACAACAGTTTGAGTTTCTCAGAAGTTTTTTTTTAATGGCGCAATTGAAAGCACCATTAGTTTAACAATGTGTAACCTGAAGGCAACATGGACTCCTGTCAGAGCTCATCAAGAGGGAAGGCAAACGTGACTTCAGGGAAGCAGAAGGATTTTCTATTGTATCTCAGTCATCTCCAACTCTGGCAGTGGCCATGGTGTCTAATAGTCAAGCTGCAGGCTACCGTTAAGCTAGCGTTACCCTGCGTTTTCAGCTGCATGCTCTCAGCTGTAAGTTACACTGTTTCTGTTTGTTTTTTTTCTTCGGACGTGCGCAAGTAGGCCAGTGTTGAGGGAAAAAACACTGGGAAATAGCCAATCCTGCTTCGCATTTTTGATTTAAAATCAAATTTGTAACACCCTTATGAACAGTATGTGGCGCCCCAAACATTTGTTTCACTTTTTAAGCCGCTGGGGATAACTCATCTGCTCAGATCTGTTACTTTTCACACCACATGCTGTTTTTCTGTACTCCTGTTTCTTTCTGTCTTTCCATCTTTCCTTCTCTCCATCTCCTCCACTTTCATCTATAAAATTGAATGCTGTCTCACGCTTCAGTATTACTCAGGAGAGACTTTCTACATCCTCAGAACACTTTACTTCAAAACCCCACATGCATAGTCTAAGTGAAGTTTTTGGCCTGGGGTGCAATATCATTGGAATAAATCCTGAAAAACGTAGCAAGAGGCACTTGTTTTATCTTATCCTTCAAGACATGACTCCATTTTTAAAGATAAAGCTAGATCATTTCCTTACTCCACACCTTGCCAGACTAATCCTGAATATACATATTTTTATTATATGAATCACAAAAACATGAGCAGCTCTTGTTTTCACTTATCTCACAACAGACATGTCCCTTGAGGTTTTATTTAAATATGTTAAAACATGCATTAAGTGCATCTCAAGGATCGGAAAGCACACATTAGCTTATATTTTACACACCGGTATAAAAGGAACACTGAAGGAACACAAGACAACAGAGGGAGTGGCTGACTGAAGAGATCACAAAAGTTCCAGTTCATATGTCAAGGCACGTCTCCTGCCCTGGTTTCTTGAACCTCTACCAAACAATGCTCTTCACTCACTGAACAGACTTATTTATAACCTAATCATTTACTCGTCTAAAAGAGCAAGAGAGATAAAAGATTAGAAAAAAACAGTGAGAGAGAGATTCTCACAACTAAATAAAATTGGCCACTCAAGAAAAAGGAAGAGGACAACTTGTGTGTGAAGCACTAAAAAGCCCAAAAGCCATGTTACAGAACAAACGCCATGCCCCCCACTGTGCTTTTTGCACCCCACCCCAACACACACACACACACACACACACACACACACACACAAGCCTGAAGTAAATTTAACTGTCAGCCGTAAAGTTTTTGACTATAGCAAGTGATCTTTTCCCCCCCCTTTTCTCTGCCCCACTCCTCCTCCTTCCTCCTCCCACTCCTGTCTATGTAAATGGGTTCCTCATCTGTCCTTCTGTCCATCCCTACTTCCCTTGTTTATTTACTTTCTTACTCTATTTCCACCTTATTGATCTAAGCATTTCCTTTTCCTTTTCTAATCATGTCGATCCCAGCCTAGTTTATCATTACCTTGTCTTACTTCCTTTCTTCTTACCTCCTTCTATCCATGAATCTATCATCCATCAATCCCTATTAGTCTCTCCCCACTCCACAGGTCAATACTAAGCATAGACACCTCTCTTTATCCTATTTTTCTTTACTTCCTACCTCCCCAGAAATGAAAAACTACCCTTTCCCTCTTCTTCATCTATTCTACCTTAAACCCCACCCCCTACTACCCACACACACACACACACACACACACACACACACACACACACATTTCTGACTGTGGGCCTCTGACACCCACCTTCTCCTCTCACCCCACAAAAGTCTCAAAGACCCCCAGATGTGTGCCCCCTTAATTTCCATTTCAAAAAAGAACCACCTCCCTTCCTCCATCATCCATCTAACCATGCATACACACACACACAACCACACACACACCATTTCTTTTTGGTGAGACAAAATTTAAGAAAACAAACATGCTGCACAGTCTGTTGTCAAAAGTAACAAAAGACTTCCCCTTTCAAAGTTATTTTTTTAAACATGCTGACCATCAAAAGTATTATTTATCCACAAACATGCTGATAGTAACAAATGTTATGAATCTGCAGTCTTCAAATGCTGGTAATGACCCTGCAGATGAGTCCTGATATGGTTATCACTTAAGGCTACTACTGTAGTGTTTTAAAAAGGATGTGGTTTTGATGTACTGCCTTAAACGATAATCTGCAAAAACTGCACAGCCTCATTGTTGCAATGAGGGCTGTGCAATGAATCACAAAGTTAACAAAACCAATAATACAACTCTCTAACCAACCTCATTTCAGACACATTGGCATGTTTGATGAATGCAAAATTGATTTTATTTAGATCTTCCTGCTCTTATGTTAAATAAATATTACTCAGTCACAATCCATGGATTTTTGTTAGTTCAAAGATTTCATATATACGAGGTTTAGTGTGAGGATGGGAAATTGGTTATTATGTATAATGTCAGAAAATACCGTAAAATGTCATAAAAGTTATCCAAAGCAAAAAGGTAAAGCCTTTCAAATGTATTGTTTTGTCCGATCAACAAAGATATGCAGTTAACAGATATAGAGGACTAAAAAAAAATGCTTTGTAATTTCTTTTATGTAAACAATACTATACAGCAATAGTACATTATCCTAACTACTCACAGTGCTAGTCCAATGACACACCTCAACAAAAGGAGTGAATCTCTAAATCTGATCACTATTCAAACCAATTCAATAGTGTTGTAAAGACACCGAGACGACCCCATGGCATTACAATTTAACATCAAATAATTCCATACATTATATATGATACACACATTAAACTAAAGTTTCTTTACCAGGACAAGATTCTACACTTTTAAAAATGCAGATTAAGCACTCTTAACTGCTGTAAGAGAAGATGAATCCCTGCTTCTTTCAAAGTTTATGTGGTTTGAAGCAAAGCCCTGAGGGCATCAGCTCAAACTGTCTGCAGGGCTGTACCCTCTAAAGTCCAAAGCTGCCACTGCAGGATCATTTTACACAGAATCAGAAAACCAAGCTCAGCCCCATCGTGCAGATAACAGGTGAGACACTTAGCTCTATCTACATTAGACTGGTTCTATCAGATTTGGGCAGAAATGTCAAGCTGGACCAGAGTCAAGTTCGAAGAGTGTCATATCTCCCTTTGCTTTCTTCCTGACGTCTCTATGCTAAGGAGCAGCTGGCCAGGGTGACATGAATAAAATAACACAACAGGCCAGATGGCCTTTCATAAATTACTCTTACTAGATCCATGGGTAATCTTTATTTTTTACAGTCCAAACAGACAAGTCCAAACAGTCCACACGGCCAGAAGCAAGTGCAACAAATCTGGAGAGGTTTGTGTCGCTGTTTGCTTTAATGAAAAAAAGGACAAGCATGTTAGTCGTTTAAATCATAGTTTTAATTTGACGGGACGCCATAAAATGTCTGCCCCTTATTACAGACAGACAAACACACACCAACGTTCACACTGACAGACACATGTATGCATCCACACAGAGTGAGGACAAAGACTACTTTGAAAAGTTCCTCAGCCACCAGATGTTTTAGCCAGATCCCAGACTACAAAACTAATGGGGCAGTACGTGTGTGTGTGTGTGTGTGTGTGTGTGTGTGTGTGTGTGTGTGTGTGTGTGTGTGTGTGTGTGTGTGTGTGTGTGTGTGTGAGAGAGAGAGCCCAATAGTTTTTAATAGCGGCAGAAATATACATGTATGTAACCCAGGGTTAATATTGTGTACACATATACAATAGCACAGAACTCAAAACACAAACACACCCATCCAGGACCTAAAGATATAATGCTATATTGTATGACAGTACGACACATGCTAAATAAAAAGGCATGTTTGCCACAGGAACCAAATCAAATTTTGGAACAAGGCTTAATGTGACTGAGAAAGATCACCATAGCAAACAAACGTCAGTGTGCATTCACACTTGAAATGTAACTTAAAGGAGAATTCCGGACAGTTTTTATGTTAATCTTGATTGTTATAAATATGCGAGTACTTTCAATTAAAAAATAACAACCTGAATCGGTGCAAGCAACACTGAGTAGCTTTTTTGAGGTAAATAGGTAATTGAACACTGTAGTAGTTATGACCATATCAGGAACTATGTAACTACATGAAATTACCTTTTATTGAGGAGGAAATAAACTACAATTTATTGCCAAAGGCATGGAGGACACCCACTACACCCCTCGGTGCTCGGGGGATTTTTGTCGGCTGCGGGAAGCGAGGAAGGCGGGGATGAAGGCTGCCTGCCCGGCTAAGGAATCTACCACACAGATTGATACTGCCAAGCCTCCTACTCACCAACACCAGATAGACCAATCACACACAAAATGGATGAGCTACAAATGTACACGGAACTGCTGCTTTATGATTTTCACAAAAGCCTGACTGAACACACCTACCAATAGCAGCTAACAGCTAGCTCTAGCAGCTAACCAGGCAAGCAAGCTACCCAACGGCAAGATCAAGACAGGGTAGGTTAATAAAAACAATGTCTAAGTTGAAAATGCATCTTGATGTTACGTAAGGTCCCTGTTCATGTTGTACAGACATATTACTTGCATTGTGTGTCTGTTAAGAGGCACAAATGCACTCTAAAACTTGCCCCGTTCACTGCCGTTTTAGCTCAGTGGAAGCTTGTACACGTAGCTGCAGCTAGTGTTGCCTGCACCGACTCAGGTCGGGGTTTTTTCAATTGAAAGTACTCGCATATTTATTGAAATCAAGATTAACAAAAAAATTGGCTGGAATTCTCCTTTAATTGCATTCTCTGAACAAGCAAATCAAGTATGTTGACAACGGTAACAGTATGATCAAGCACACCCGACCTTTACAGTCTCTTTTTGGTCGTTACAGTAAGAATAAGAGAAAACAGAGATTTACAGATAAAGAAACAGAGTGAGGCAAAGCAACGCATCCGTCAGCTAAGCAACTCAAGTGTGTGTGTGCGTTCTTTGTTTGACTGTTGACAGAACAGACAGTTAACCTTCAGTACAGAAACAATCAATGAGTCAATTTAATTTAAAGCTGCGAATTAGACAGATTTGATCAACGGATGGAGATAATGTTGGTAGACTGTTACAATAACTGATAGCCATCTATCAACAAATGTTAAACTGTCTGGAGATAAATGCTCTCCAATACTGAAGGCTAAACATGAGAAATTGTGCATTATTGATTTATTGCTGATATATAGCAGGAACGGATGCCATATTAATGAAATATATTGAACTACAGAGGCTTGAAATCTTTAAACATTCAAATTAGAAATATTGCTTTAGTGATGCTGCAAGAAACTCACAATTTGCCCTGATAGTAGCTTAGGGAAAGGTGACGTAAAATACCGTCTGTCGTACACATGATGCAACCTACTGATAAATACAAATTTTTAACCTGTGAAAGTGGGAAACAACAGGTTTTGACTACAAAACAGGTGGATGTGTCGATTCACAGTGGCCAATTTTCCTATGTGCATGAAATCCAAAAACTTTCTTTCATTCAGAATTAATTGACTGTGCCCTCACTTTGGAGCGAGACAACTTTTACCCGAGTTGCTTCCTCAGTAAAAAAAAAATAAAGAAATAACACTTCTTCTTGAGAAAGGTCTCGCTGAATTAAGCATACAGTACTTGAAGAAAATGGTTCAGTACTCTCTCCATCTGCGTTGTTTTCAGTTTCAACACGAAGAAGGTTGCAACATGAATCACATTTAAATTCATGCCACAGTCACATTTTTGGTAGATCATTGTCACTGTCTGTCTGTCTGCTGGGTGAAAACGGGAAGAAATTACAGATGGAGCTGAGCTCACAGGAAGACATGAGCACAGTAAACTAATGTAACTGTACAATGCATTTTCACAGCTTCATGTTACAATCACTCTTTGTATACTTTTCTTTATCTCCTCATTGTCCTATACTGTCGGATATACCACATTTTTACACTAACTTTTTACATTTAAGTGACTACACTGGCTTTTGAATGTGAGAAACCATTTGGAAAACCGTCATCTCAAGTCTTAACGTATGTTCTGAAAAGAATACCAGAATTACTTGAGATGTTGTTCATTTATTTATTTGTTTCTTTTCTCACAAATACTTGAAATGCACGCCATATGTACTTTATATGTTAAAGTACTTTTCTTTTTAATTTATCAATATAAACAGAGTGTTAAAACAATTTCTTGAAACACTGTTGACAACAACTTCCTAAATATAAAGACAAGTATATGGCATGGAAAAAAAAAAAAACTAAGTCTTTAGGGGATACTATCCTGACATAGATTTCTAAAACTCCCTGTGGGTGTCCCTGTAGTATTGGCAACAAGCAGAGCCTTACATACAGTAATACTGTACTTTTGATAGGTAATGAAACTAAGAATAATCTCTGACAGATTCAAGCTGCATGTTTACTGTGATGGATTATCTGAACAAGTCAAATTGCCTTTTCTGAAGGTAGCATAACAAGCTTGAATGTCCTCTTCTGTATGCTGACACCACTGGGATTATTGTGAAAGAGAGCGGAAACCTAAGCTATTAGAACAAACAAAAATTTCTGGCAGACGTGTTTACACTGACATTGGAGTATAGGAAATAATTGTGTCTAAAACAAAAAAAAGATAAATGTAACTATGAGGTCCTGATGTGACAGCTGCAAGTATATTTGGCCCACTCCACGAACCACAACCTCATGAAATACTGTAGCTGTAAGAAAAAGCCGTCTTGGACCTCAATCACATTTATTATGCAAGGATTTAAAATTTAAAAAGGGCAATTCCCCAATTACTCATCTCAAATGCGAAATTGATTCCCCTTTTATGATGTTTGCTGCGGGTTTTGGCTCAATATTTATCTGCATAAGTTATTGTAATTAGACTTTACCTTTTAATGTAGAGCTCCATTTTCAAATGGGAAAGCATTAAGGAGGAAGGTTTTATTGACAATTACCACAACAAGAGCTACAATGACGTTGGAAAACATAAGTCAAACTAACTTTTAATGCACCATCCGAGTGTAAATGGGCTGATGGCCTTTAGTCTCAATAAAAAACGATTTATAATGCAGGGCTAATGTAAATAACTCTGTTACGTTTGTTATTACGATCTCTGTGACACCAGCATTTAAAACACATGGAAGTTTTATTCACATAAAATCTAATCAGACTTCCGTGACCAAACACACTCTACTTTGTTTCAAGACAGGCAACGGTTTATAGGAAAGCTACATTTTTCTCCTAATGACATTCAGTCATAAACATTTGAGCTTTTCCTTTGTGGGACCCTTCAAACCTAGAACACCTGCAGTATCGCTTGGAGAAAGGTGGAAGCAGAAGGCGAGCAGCAGCCCACAGGCACACGTTTGGGACTTGGAAAATGTGGAACTTCTGGCTGTATGATTAAAGCACAAAGTCATATTTGTTTAACATGCGGCACACACAGAAACTACTGCTGTGTAGTAAATGTGACAAAATCTTTTCCAAACAAGATTCTCATTTTGGAAACCGCAGCTGGTTTGCTCACGGTTGATAATTGATTATATTTCAATACGATCTTCATTTAGTTGAAACGGAATCAAACGCAGCGTTGGAACAAATCATCCATTGTGTTTTACATGAGGTCCGAACTCATATGAACAGTGATTGATAACTAAACATCTTGGTGCACAGGAAGCATGAGCGTGTTGAGTGCGCTGCTGCTGAGTCAAAGCAGTCAGAACTCGCAACTCATAACACATCACATAACAAGCAGCCAGGTTTCTCAGACGAGTGTGCTTTCGTTAACTGGCACAGGAGCCAAAGTTATGTTGATTAAAAATATTGTTTCCACATCTTTCTGGTACCCCAAAAATACATGGCATGTCAATTTAGAAACTACGTTATCTACTGTATGTTTCAGAGATTGAACTGATAGTCGTGTACAGAAAGTTACAAGGAGCGAGCAGGTGTTGTGGCATTTGAACATACAACCTTTTGGTAACGGCATAGTCTCTATAACCACAAGACCATACTGCTGCCTGTGTCATCACCTTCTACTGGGGCCTAAGTCCGCTCAACCACAACTTTATCAGTCTCCACTGTATAGTGACAGACGGATTATTTACTCTCTTGGATCAAAGAAAGAAAAATTGTCCCATATTTAGGATCCGTCTGTCCCAAAAGAAAACTACAAAACGGGGGGGAAAGAATCATTTCACTCTAAACCAAGACCATGTGCTCGTTATCTGAAGCAGGCCGTCTAAAAGACAGACTTAAAAGTCTGAAATAAAACCAAAGACATTAGAGACAAACTCAAGCCTAAACAAGGCTGTACTAACCACAGACAGAGAGTGGGGATGACATTTTGGGCATTTAGCAGACACTCTTTTCCAGAGTGCCTTCCAGTAACTGCAACAGGAGAATAAGCTCAAATCCCTGTATCACCCACGTTACGAGCAGCTTAAAATAAAGCAATGAAAGAGGCAGAACAATGTGCCCAGACCGTCAAATAAGTTCAAAACAATTGTGTCCTTGAGATACAAGGAAAACAAGAGACTACTTCTGTGTAATACAAAAGTGTGATAGAAGTGCAAGCTACAGAGCTATGAGCCAAGAGAGCCAGAAGCCTTCCAAAAAGGTTATTTCTTAAAATAAACTATCCGTGACAAATTATGTTTTCCTTTATCTGAACTGCAGGCAGGTTGAGATGAATAATGGCCGATTGCTTTAATATAAGCTATCTTTTCCTGCTTATTTCAAACAGTGAGAGTTCAGACAATGCCCGTTCATGAATAAATGGGATCAGAAATTAGAAAATAAATGAAAGTTGTGCATCCACATAGGAAAAATACTTAAAACTTTTGAAGAAAAGAGCATCCTATCCCCTCTAATCTACTATGTTTGAACACTATATGATCTGCTTTACTGCTAAGATCGCCTCAGCACAGATTTTGCAATCACGGGAGCTTAATGGTGAGGTATGGAGATGTTAAGTAAATGTCGGCTGTGAACACGCAATGTATTATTTGAGCAAAGCGTTCTGACAAATTAAAGTACACGCACACAAAAAAAGCGAGCGTTAAAAACAATTGCTCCTGATGCCACTTCAGTCACAATTAACAGTTACTTAAACTAAACATTGCAAAATCTCCAGCTCAACTGATTTTCTGTTGTCTCCTCAAATCAGGCAAAAACTGTTTTTCACTTTCACACACTCATCTGTGGTGGGCAATGTCTGTGAACAAAATTATTTGTTAACATGTTGATACGCCATCCGCCCACAGAATGCCAGTTTACAGAAAAGCAACAATAAGCCAAGATTAACTCAAATCAGTCCTCTGTTCCTTATGTCGAACATCAAAACAAGCTGTAACAGGGCACAGCACTCTAAGAAAGGACACGCGTCAGTTGGGCCCACAACTAGAGAGACAGCAGAAACTGAGTGACTAAGGTTAAGGCAGGAATTGTTACTCGCAATCTCCTCACTAATGGCAGCTTTTAGCAGGTAGATAAATAAACTAAACTCACCCAAAACTCTGACAGTATCATGTAGAGGAGGTGAAGTAGAAGTTTGACAGTTTTAGAAATTTATATCAATCTTGTAAATTAGATTTTCTGTTGATGTATGGGTTCTTATCTAGAGTAGGTTATTGATTTAACTGTGTAATGTTCACAGTCCCGTCAGGTTTCTACAACTTCTCCAGGTCGTGACCCGCTATTTGCCAAATTGTTTAAAGCATTTATGTCATATACACATTGGCTCCTTTTGTTTCATGCTTTCTTTGCCTATAAGTTCAAATCACTTAGCCTTTTTTCAAATACACCAATATTAAGCATTTTCCCCAAAAAGAAAATAAGCAAAAAAGCAAACTCCTTTCTACCTTGACAATGATCAATTATAATGACTATTATTAAAAGTTTGAGAAAATTATCTTGCATAATAAACTTTCTCTTTCTTTCCACACTCCTTTATGACCATGATGCTTTCTTTGAGGAAGTAAAATCACTCACATGCCCACCAATAAAATCACCAGAACTTTTCCCCTCCAGAAAAAGCTGTTTGGACTGGGTTAAAATTTCCTTTTACACTCATCTCAAACCGGCCTTTGTCTCTTGTAACACATCACCACTTTAAAAAAAGACCAACGGCAAATGCATGGCAGCCCACAAAATCACTACAGTTGTTCCTCATGTCTTACAGAACATCAAACCATCAATAAAACACAGGAGATACATTCCAGCTAGTTGAACAGGACATTTCTGACTTCCCTCACTACACGTGTTCTCTCTTTCTCTCTCTCCCTCAAAACTTTCTCTCTTCCAAGTTCCACCGCAGAGGCTTCACATATTGCAGCCATATGAGTAAGCCATGGCTGTCTCTACGGCATATACAGACACACACATACAGGAAAAAGCGCTGTGCTCTCTCCCATTCTGTCTCACACACACATACGGGAAAGAGTTTTACAAGCAGAGGTTCTCTTTAGGAAGTCGTCAACTGTTTTGACGTTTAATAGGAGCTACGAATAAGGCCGTAAGATACAATAATATCCAGTGTCTGGAAAGAGGAACATTTGAAAACGTTATAGATCTTTGCTGACATTGTTAGATCACATTTTTACTCCTTTTAAAGAATTGTGTGGAAAAGTTTGTAAAAGTTTATTAAAGGCGTATTACATGCATGACATCTATGGATATAAGAACTAATTAGTTGGACATACAACTATTCATCCTTGCTATGGGGAAAATGTTAACGGACAAAATGGAAGGGACAGCAAAGTCTGGGAAATAGTTCCAAACTAAATTAAAAGTTGATTTACTTACAAAGCCAGATGTGCCATTGTGAGTATCAAACTATTGAAGTGAAGTCATCCATGTCAGGTAACAAAAGCAGTAGAGGAACTTGATTACATCTATAGAAATTTGTGGAACTATAAAAAAATTTAATATGTCACCATTATGCATGCAAATGGTAAGACACTGATTGAAAAGGTTCCACATGAAGCTGCACATCAAGAACATTTACTGGAATAGTGTTGTAATATTGCAAAACAACCAAAACTCAAAAGTTTCATAAATCATTTTGCTCATTTGTATTTTGGTGTGTATCTAGTGACCCCTAAACCAGTTTTAGAGACGCGATGCTGCTGTGGCCGAGAGTACAAAACTCGCAAAAGTTTACTTTTGTAACTTTTAAGGAAATGTTGGAACTTTAAGTGAGTGTTTGAGATATCAATTTTTATTAATTAATTAATGCTTTCTTACTTTAAAAAGTGTTTTTTTTTAAATCAATGTAGCATGTCATCTAAATATCTGCTTGACATTGCAATGCTGTGAAGGTAAATATGTAGATAAACATGCAGCCAGCAAAACTTTGTCAACTTTACAAGGTTATCCAGTAAATGAATACATTGATAAACCACTTAATAAAACACCGACTGCAAGCTTTTCAAACGATTGTGAACAAGTGTGGGGTCAGAGTAACGTCTCAGGGGCCTGCTCTGCTGTTAAAAAAATGACTGAGGTTATCTGTTGAATAAAAGTCGGTCCACACATAAGCAGTTCTTTAGGGCCCAGAATTGGAGAACTGTGAAGGACTATGTAAAAAGCTTCCTTGCAGTGTGTGCCTCATTGTACTGGCTTCACATACTCTGCTCTCCCCACAGAGTTGTCATGCCTACCCAGCTCCCTTATCTCAAAGGAACATCACAGTTTCTTACGAGG
>NC_045746.1:13350259-13361435 GCF_008692095.1 Etheostoma spectabile
GATTTTTCAAAGTTGAGTGGAAATGCAACTCGGGCTTCCCGGCATCACTCATGAAAAGTTCAACAACAACAACAACAACAAACAAATAATGAGCGTTATTTCTACTTAAGTTGATAGGAGAGATTGCTCGGGGATCTTTTACGACAATTCACATTCACCATGCGCTCTCGAGCTTCCTAACAATGAAAGAGGTGCAACAAAACAGCGCCATATCGGCTGTAAACCACTTGACAAACACAATCTCTTTGATCTAGTGTCACTTCGATTCCACTTTTAGCCCAATAAACTACAAGCATCTAAATGCGTTCATCTTTTAACATAAAGCTCTTTCCTCATTTTCTCTACGACGTGCGTCATCCGGAGAACCAACAAATCTGAACTTGAGTATCAAGTTTGCAGTCAGAATAGTAATGAAAAAGTTATCAATGAAAACACCCAAGAAGTAACCCACAGTAGTTACACGACAGCTACATCGTAGGGACAAAATCACTCCAAGTCACCGGCGTCTAGCAACTCAAGTCAGGATGCCACTTATCGTAAATAATGCCAGAAAACGAGACAAAAAACTTAGACACAAAAAAAAAACACAAACCTACTTGAGGCGACTAAGTCACTCCACGTCCCCTTGCTGTTGGCTTCAAACTCAGTCTTAAATCAAAGCAGTAGCACGTCCCCAGTAGCCCCCAATTTGTATTTGTGTAGCGTTTGGGTGTCCTAGCCTAAATGTAAATTGCCATGTGAATTCAAAGCAGGGCTGCTCTTTTCCTCTCTCTCATTCAGCAGATCCCTCTTTCCTTACCGACGCTGCTCAGGCCGTTGGTTACATAAGACGCAAACCGACTGCTGCCCGTCGTAAAACTACTAACGGCTAACAGAGCAATATTTGGTCTCCTAAAAGCACCATTGATAGTCCCGGCTTCCTTTTAGGACGAACAAATTTCATCTTCCCACTTGTCCGAGAGCATGCAAATCGCCAACTCCAACTCCAACCGTGCATCGTCGATAACATTTTCCCCCCGTTTTCGATGCCACTGCACCAACTAGTAGAAAGGGCTGTATGCATGGTGTGCATTTGTGTTGATAGTGTTTCTTTTGGTGCTGCTTACCTGTTGATCAAAATAAGCATTAGCCTCTTTTCTCTGTGTGTGTCTCTTTCAGCAGCCTGTTAAGATGGTGGCTGGCTGGCTGGTTGGTTGGCTGGTTCGTCTCTTTGTGGGGTTTTTGTTTGTTGATGATGTCGGATGGGGTGACAGTGTCTTGGCTGTCTCTTTTTTCTTTGGTCTGAGAGGGAAAGAGAGATCGTTAAGGCTTCACGGCAACACATTAAACTAGGCTCATACCGTCTGATTAGTGAGATTGGCTCTGGTATTGCAATATTCCGATGTTATAGTATGTTTTTTTAGCCGCTCAGAGCCCGGATTTGCTGGTCACAGCAAACCAAAAGCAGGGCAGCTCGTTATCTGTTATTTTTTTGTTCAGACTAGTGTTATCGCTTTGCTGTGACAGGACCTCTCCGCCTGTCTCTCTGTACGCTGTGGGCATTACGTCAGAGGAGGAAGACACAGCAGCTCTATTAATATCAAGAAGCCACCCGAAGACTGACTCTTAAAGTGACACACACTATTATCTTACTTATTTACACAGTTGATTCGAAACCAAATCAACTTCTCCACTAAAATCAAGAACATTGACTCTTAAAGTGACACACACTCTAATATCACTTATTTACACAGTTAATACTGATCCAAATCAACTACCAGTGGTTCCCAAAGTGGGGTACAGGGATCCCCAAGGGTTCTTTAGAGGGTTCCAGGGGGTTCACAGCTAAAAGGGAATTATCTTTATTATTTTAACTATAACTCCATCCATAGGCAGCCATGAGTGAATGTCCCCTCTTATCCTCTCTCTGGTGTCAGAGTTTTTTCAACTGATTGCTGCTCTCCCTGTGGTACCGCGGATCTTCTTGTTTTGTTGCATTGTTGAGAAGTAAGACACATTAACTTTAGTTGGGTTTTGAACTACAGCATTTATTCAGCGACAAACTGAAACTTACACTGTACATTGCTGCAAACTGCAAATTGATTCACTGTTCCAATAACCGAGCAATAATCCGAGCAGTCTGCTCTGAGCTCTTCCACCGTCACTCTCTCTATCTCACGTACACACAGCTAGTCCTGAAGGAGCTTCCTCAGTCTCATAACACAAAAACAGCCTGCCAGAACTTCCTGTATGGGGTTCGATGGGCCAAACCATCCAAAAAAATGCTTTCACGCTAGAAATGAACCAAACCTTTGTTGAGTTTGATCTGCACCGAGTCTAGCCCTTTTGGTCGGACCAAATTTTGCCTGTTTGGTCCGGACCGTGGTACGTGGTACTCGATACTGAAAAGTCTGAAAATCCAGACCAAACGAGGTAGTTGTCAAAGAGCCCTTATTTACACAAATAATGCTAAACCAAATCAACTACTAAACTAAAATAAAGACCAGACTCTTTAAGCGACACACAATGTAATCCCACTTATTTACACTGCTAAACCAAATGAACTACTGCACTACAATTAAGACCAGTGACTCTTAACTGACACACACTGTCACTTAATTGTAAACCAAATCAATTACTCCTCTTAAAATCAAGAACACTTACTCTTAAAGTGACACCCACTTAAATGTATTAGTTAATACTAAATCAAATCAACTACACTAAAATCAGGCCCTGAGATCTGAAAACTAAGGAGGTGGTTTGAGCCGCATTCTTCTTCTCTTACAGCAGTGAAAATGTGTCCTGAGCCACGTTTACAACCGCGTTCTCAACTGTGAGCGGAACTACGTACTCATTCAAAAAATTTCTCATGTCACAGAAACCACTGCGAGTGAATCATGTTTTTTTAATTTTATTAACATACTGTCGGGGATGTGTCACTGTTTTTGTTCTGGTGCTGCGTGCTTTTATATCCCTGGCTGTCTGGAGCTCTGTTCCACAGGAAAACACGAAGCTTTGGTACGTGAAGCATGACTTAAGAGATGGTCCAATACCATTTTTTGCTTCCTGATACCGATTTTGATACCTGAACTTGCGTATTGGTCGATACCAAGTTACTGATCCGTTACCAGTGTTTCATATATTTTACTATGTTTTAACAACTGTATACTACCATCCCTGTATGGATAAGATATGATTTCTATCTTTGTTGTCAGTCTGGCTCAGGTTAAAATTTTTGTGAAACATGAACTTACACAAACAATAAATGCCAGTTTGACAGTCAGTTATAACAGAAAAAGAACATAAATTAACTACCTTAACGTAGATTTTCATTCTTTTTCTTTATTATGTGGTATCGGATCGGTGCATAAACTCCAGTACTTCCCAATACCAATACCAGCGTTTTAGACAGTATCAGAGGCAATACCGATACTGCTCTTGGTATTGGAACATCTCTACATGAAATACAAACAATATAGGGACCCTCATTAAAACAATGCTCTACAGCACTACTAGTGGTAAAAAAAACTCCACAAGGCAGCTCTAAGTCTTCAATAAAAGGTGGAAGTGGCTAACATCCTTTACTTGACAGAAATTCTGAAGAATGACCCATTCACTTTGATGAATTACGTCTAATTACAATTCTGATTCATACCAATCATATCCTTGCTGCACACCGAGTTTAAGGAGAATGGGATAAATTAGACAGACAGTGATGCTTTGTATAAACTTATATTACTTCATTGAACAAACAGACAAGGTGTTTGATGACTAAAGAAAACCTTTGATTTTAAAAGATGTGTTTAGTCTCTCCTTTACATTGTGAGATCAGATGGTGCGTACATATTATTAACTCTTACCTGGTATCACTACCTATTTGACCAGAGAGCAAATGAAACGTGGGCCAGCATGATCAAAATCATAGGTTGGTAAATGGATTTATAAAACTGATAAATGGGCAGCAAGTGCATCTACTGGGAAACTCTGCATATTTAGTAAAGCAATCTTACACAACTCTATTAATATCAGCTTGTATTGTCTTTTTTATTTTATTGTCTATTTGATTTATTCTTGTTAAGGTCTAAACAAAATGACAAGTATGAGTGACATAAATAATGAATATGCCCTTGTTAGCTGGGATGAAAACCAGGCTGATGTCTCTCACTCTTCCCTTCACAGTGCTTCTCCCATTGCCCCACGGGAAAGAGGGAACTGAGAACTTCTTAGCTTATTTTTCAAACAATGCCCTTCGAAAGCCAAAGGTAAGAAGTTTTTGCTAACAAAGGCAATTCTGCAGCCTCCACACATACATACAGCTGGATCTACCACCTTCTGAGTGGTGCAGGTTTTGAATGGACCACCAGAGAAAAAGTCTCATTGAAGAAATACACCTGCCACCTGCCGAAGGTTTTGTGCATAAAACCTCCCATTGAGTTCCTTTAGAAATTTCCCATTTTCTTGCCATCCTTCATTATTTTTCTTCATTTCTTCAAGAAAGAGATTGTTTACTCCTGTCCCATAGTTTCTGCTTCTTATTTGCAGATAATATAGTCCTGTTGGTAAAGAAAAATGTGTTTTCTTCACCCAACAACAGGGGGTACATAAGATAATATAGTGTTGCAATCTTGCTTGTGATGACACCCATGTAACTTCTGTGTTGTCACTGTCACTACTGGGTTTGAATTGTTGGAGTTATATTGTCACAGTCCTCTTTTTTTCCACCTCCTTAATGTTGTATCTGAAACATATAGATTCTTCATCTTTTTTCAAGTTGTTTTTGTTCCATGGCTCCATCACTTCTCTCTCCTTGCTCTGCTGTTCTTGTCCATGGCTCTCATAGTCATAAAGGAGGACTGTTAAAGGAGCAAACTTTAAAGCAGCATCCATACAATTTTAGCCTTTTGTGTGGTCCTAAAGTGCCGATTTTTTCAAATACTCAAAACAAAGATGTATGTAGTATGTATGTATAGTGATGTAATGAATCCTTACTAGTTTTGGGGTGTCAAGTGAGGATTGACATGTTTAAGCTTGATATTCGACCACAGGAACAAAGAAGTCTGAGAAAGAAAAGTGATACAAATTCTTTATTGCTGTAGTACAATGATTTAAGTATCAAATATAAGCGAAATGGTGTTCAGAATTCACAGCAGCAATGGAAAAAAAAACACTGCATATATTTTGCTATTAACAAGGTCAAGTGGAAAAAAAGATATTTGGCTTCGCTGTCTGAAAAACAAATAGTGAACGTCCTTTGCAGCCTTAGATCAATGCAGTTTTCATCTTTATTGCCAAGCTTTGGATGTAGCTGACCTCAATCAGGGAATACAAAGAGGACGATGAATGAGTGTGTATACACACAACAGCAAACCATAGCCCAGTAATCAGCAATATGCGTAATCCCTGTGAGAACAAGAGCTTTTGAGTCAGCATATTTAGAGAATTGCATTTTGTTATTTTGTAAGCATTAAATACTTTTTGTCTCTCAAGTTTGTACACAAACTTCCAAACTGAGTAAAGGCTTGAAAAACTGTTTATACAAAAACATCGGGTGTACAAAATACAAGAAGTATGTGAAAGTTAATTGATTTGTAGAAGTAGTAGATGGTTCAACAGAGAATGAAAAAACAAACAATATTCAACACGAATAATCTTGTGTAGACTATTTAACTACCTGCTGTTGTTGTCTTAATAACTGATCAAATCTGCTGGAAGTCTGCACTGCCCAGTCGGTTTCATAAAAATAAAACAGACAGTAAAATATAAATCAAAAGACGTGCTGTTTTTTGTGTAAAATTATGGTCATGTGCAAAAAAGAAAGTAAAACTTAAACAGAACTACAGTGACACTGTGACAGACTTCAAGTTTGTTCCCCATTGTTTAATGGCCTAGTTTGACTGTCCTTGAAATGTAATGCGTAATGCTCCTTTATATCTTTTATTTGATACTCCATAATTTAAATGGTGAGAAGGACAGAGACACAAAACTAGACTGGCTAACAGACAGACTGATTCTGTTTATAACAGGTTTTTAATGAACAGGTATGGCCTTGTTTTTCTCTTTCCCTATTAGTTTGTCTGGGGACAGCTTGCTGATTTTTTCCAGTTGGTCAGGGTGGCTTTCAAAACATCTTTAATTTAAATTTTTTAAAAATGTTAACCTACTTTTTCCACGTTAGATTCATTGTTTGTTGTCAAACATATGACCAGTTCATACTTCTGTTTGCCAAGGTAAATTCGTTATTGTTTTTTATGACTCAATTATACCCAAGACCCTTAGAGTCCCACTGGCATGGAAACTTTATTCAAGACCTTATTAACTAAGTCTAAAAATGATATGAATCTTTAACATTGGCAAGAGAAAACAGCAATCTGAATAATGTTGGAAAAACATTTAAGTAGGCGTTTAAGGAATACAACAATAGGATATTTTTAGGGTTTTATTTACTGTGTGGTTAAAATGTTTTTAATCCAAGTAACAAGTCATCCTTCAATGAAGCCTATTAGAAAGCATTACACTCTTTAGAAATAGTGATACAAAGTTTTTTTATTACTATTTAAATTATCAATCATTTCAATATAAATCAATTAAGAGATATGTGACACTACCATTGTTACAAGATAGAAAAACTCCATTATAATCCTCCTGAATTCCTTCATTGCAGAGTGAAATAGAGGGATTGGAAAGTCCAGTTACACTACTATCAGCCAGACTGCAACTTTTTACCAAGCCTTCCCGAGGCAAGATTAACTTTCATGTTCAATTTTTGCCAAGTGCTTTATCTGCAAGCTGAGTTGGAAACACAAGCCAAAGGGTTTAGGCTGAAGAAATGATGACTATTCCCTGTGGTGGTCCTGCTAAGAGATTGTTGCTAGCATCATGACCACAACCATCATGATCAGTGGAAGGAATGAGCCAAAAACCCATGGTTACAATTTCTATGTAATTGTGCCTTATCACCACAGAAAAAGAAAGGAAAAAGGTCTTTCTTTTTCTCTGTACTTTACCCCTGTCGTGATGAAATCAGCTAGTTTGTCAGACAAACACATATCAAAAGAGATTTGACATTGCAGCTAAATATGCCATGAAATTCACATGATATGAAGGACAAAAACATCTCTCAAAATCAGAGTGGGTATCTCTGATGGGTTTGATCTTCTATGGAAGATGCAAGAAGATCTTTAACTTGATGTCAACTGACCTTACGTGAAGGAGGCTATTTCCGATTAGATAATATCACCTGTGAACACAGAGCCTGAGCTACAGAAAAGTCAGCCTTTACTAAGAGTGATGGGCTGTAGCTGTTTCTACAGCATATCTACAACACTACATAGTGTCCATCTTGGTTGAAAAAGCTTTAATGAGAAATTTAGAGAGTCTAGTGGAGAAAACGTGTGGCTACTCTTTGATGAACAGACCATGAGGTAAAGGTGGCCACTGATTAGACACAATACTTTTGGGGGATGTGAATATTCTCTATGAGGATGAGACATAAATGATCTGTTGGAGGATGTCAGTAACTCCAAGACACTATCTGACACAATGCTTGATCATTTACAATGTGATCTAACATGTTATAAGGAAACTGAGCTCTGTAATATTGCCATGCCTTTGGAAAAATATAATGATAGTTGCATCATACTTTAAGTGCGGTATTTAGCTGGCGGTGCAGCCCTGTAATGAGTTTTCATTTTACTCGTTACCAAAGACTGCATTGTTGCCTTAAGTTGCCTTATGTAAAGAGAAGCGCCTATGATGTTGAATGACATCATTCTGATTAGATGTTCATGCAAATACGTGCCAATTCAATTGCAGAAATGATTCATGAAGCCTTTCCAGCACTGTTTAAAGATGATGCCTATGATTACAGTTACAATGTGTGACTTTCCACCCTACCGTGTGCTTTTAAGGAAGATCTGAAGTTGCAGAGGAATATTACCACTCATTGTCAGCTTCTCACAGAATCACAGATGAGCCCTCCTCAAGGGGAGATGAGAGGAGAGGAAAAACATTTGGATTATTTACCTGGGTCAGCATAACACCGAAAATGGAAGTGGCCAATAGGGCTGATTCATCTGTACAGCAGGGTGCAGGGTTCCTACAAAATGATTTTGGTTGATAGTGAGACCAAGACCCTGATGGAACTGAACATCCTTCCTGGTGTTAACATGATGAGCCTTCCCACACTCAATATGGCTTCTATCAATGAGTGTGGTGTCCGAGTTTGCTAAAGAGGAAACCATACCCAAGGTAGGTTACATGTTAGAACCTGTGCCTTTTTAAAGCATTTCTTCACAGGGGCTTTATTTTTTTTAATGTGTGGTTTTGCGGCCACAAAAAATAAGTGTTATCATAAAATACTATGCGTTAATAGTAACAGTGAAGACATTTTCTATCAAACATATCTGCTTATTTCTTGGTCTATTTGTAATTTCATTATGGGGACTGTCCTTCCCCAAAAATCAACCCCATAGGCTGTTTGTACATGTAGCTTATTACGACCCATATTTACGTTTACAGTGGTGGTGACCTCTAGTGGTCGTAGTAATTATGACAGAAGCAAAAGAGGACGTCAGGTGAAGTAGGGTAGGTTAAAAAGCGACAAAGTCAAACAAAACACATGACTTTGACCCAGGAGACTGCTGTTTGTGTCCTGTATGAAACCAAAAGTCCACGATGACTTATTTTAACTAGTCAAGTTACAAAAATAATGTAGTTATGTCACGTTTAAAGTCACGTACGGTTAGGTACATAAGTTACGTTAACAACATACTTATTTTAACCCACACCACAATCTTTTTTGTGTCTTCCTATTAGACTCTTTTTTGTGGGTATTTTTAGTCCTTTCTTTTTGACAGGACAGCTTAGACATGAAAGTGGAGAGAGAGGGGGAATGAACCGAACCCGCGCCTGCTGCGTCGAGGACTGAGCCTCTGTATATGGGCGCTCACTCTACCATGTGAACTACCCAGGAGCCCAACACAATCTTTTTCCAAACCTAACCGAATAGTTTTGTTGCATAAACCCTACCAAACTGCAACCATTTCACAACATTAACCACGTTTAAAACTGTGACTTTTACATTTAGGTATGAGGACGTGTTGACCTGCTGACTCTGGTAGGAATGCTTATTTAGGAAAGGCTCCTGTGGGTCATATTAAGAGGGTAAGAACAAACCTATGAGGTTGTATGGGTTGGAAGACTTGTTGAAATTATGGCAGTGTGTGTTCATACAGTATTTGATGCAATTGGTATGAGCTAAGTATTTAAAAAAAAAAAAAAATCTTTAAAATGCAGTTATTTACAACCAATAAACAAGCATAAATTGTTGCCTCGAGATGCAAATTCACCATGTGACACCATGTGATATTATATGCTTCAGTGGATCAGGTGTGTTATCTGTTTCTTGTTTTGGATCATGCACCAAAACAACCAATCTAATTCAACATTACTGTGAGCTGACTCATTTTTTGACTCCAAAGAAAGTAGCCAACTACAATAAAGGGAGGCGTAATTGCAGGAGTGGCCCCTTTCAGCGTGGACAAGCCCATTTAAGTGATACTCCACCCAAAATCTCTTGAGTATCAAACATTCAACTGCCTTCCGATGTGAAGAGTGGTATTAAAGTTTGTCACTTGCTCCTTTGTGAAGATTGGCAGCATTGTAACTGACTGATTTAAAAGTGACCTTTCAAGTTTATGGAGATGATTGGTAGGGTTAGATATGTTTCATTTTATACTTGTTGTTCATGAAACTACTGTCTGTGTTGAAGTGTAGTTTTGGAACAAGCAAATACTTTGAGGGAAAAATCTTGTCACCATAGGGAGTATTTTGTAAAATGGCCTTGGTCATTATGACACTGCAGAGCACTTTCATAGTAATGACTCTCATGAGATTGTTCCTTTTTGTTACCACCATTGTGCCAAACACTGCAGCAAATATTTAGTTTAAAGCATCTTTCCTTACACCAAAATGTAAATATAATAACTAAATAAAGGAAAAAGGCTGAGAAAGACACACGTTTTTTCCATTGCTCAAATTGATTGGTCAAGGTTTGGCCATGTTGTGCATGTTTGTGCACTTAACTGAATGCAACTTGGCCAGAAATACAAGCTTTGTGAAGTTTTTGTTCATGTTGTTGATTATTTTTTACTGTTGAGTCAGAGAACTTTATGATGCTACCACCTTTCTCTGCACTCTGCCTATCTTTAATGTATGACACATATGTGATATATATCCCATATACATGTGCATGGAACAATATATATATATATATATATATATATATATATATATATATATATATATATATATATATATACGTCACAAATTCAGTTCTACATTTCCTTTAGTTAGTATGGACATAAGTTTAATTGCAGCACTTCTAGTAGTTTGATGAGGAGCTCCCTGAGGACAAGAAAATCATCTTCATAATCATCTTCATAATCATCTTATCAAAAATAAAATATCATTTATGGAAATACAGAACTTATTGGAAATATAATTGGATACTTATGCCCCAAGGGCATTTTACCAGCCCAGTACTGATGTGCCATTGTTCTAAACAAAAGTAAACTGAACGTGCAAAAAATTTAAAGACATTGCTTCAGTCAGATGCTCCACAATCTTTGAGCAGCTTCTGGAAAAAAGAGACAAGGTTATGTATAAACCTGTGCACAGCCAAAATACTCATTGCCTACTCTGTCCATAGTTAGAAAAGGTCAAACACTGGATGTGGATATTACTTTACTGTAAGACCATGCACTTCCTGTTGTGTGGATGTCAACTCCTGAAAATAACATCATCATTGACAGTATTATTTGTTGGTTGCACACTATTCAAAAAGTTTACATGTGTAACTTCTTACTGTAGTGAACTTTGTTTCTCTCCAAATTTGTAAAGTAAGCACATTCTGCAGAGTTCCAGTATGTTTACCTGTAAGCGATGAGTTAGCGATGTTTTTCTTGGAGACACTGTGCCAGCTTACTGTACAGTATAAATGAAAATAAATATGATGGAATAGTTGGGTCAGTGAAGACCAAAACAACACTGGCTGAACTTTGCATTCCAATGTTTGTAATTTGGTGTTTGATGTTAATTTGACAAATTACAGAAGAATTTCAGAAGACAGTTTTGTTACATTTGACGTATATGATGACACATTGACTTAAAATGTGGCATTATAAAATAATAATTCTCA
>NC_045746.1:13361445-13366001 GCF_008692095.1 Etheostoma spectabile
TTTGTGCCTCTTGCTTAAATTAATCTACTGCCCTGGTTGAAACACAATCATTGGCTCAGATAAAACTGTAACACTGACTACATTTAATTGGGCTTTTTTGCTCAAGTGACCTGTATTGGGTGGACACGTGTAAACATATCATCACTGTGTTAGAACAGCCACGCTTACATTTAACCAACTCTTCTTACAATGACTGTGTTTATGCAAGGTTGGGCTTTTCATGCAGCAACGCTCCACCTGTAGAGTCACAAAATGTACACAAAGAATTATCCTTTTAAACACAGATGCTCGTGTTACCCGCCTTTGGGCACATAGGTAACATAACACTGTTAGAATAATCCAGTTAAGATCATAGTAATATTACTGGAAAACCAGTTAGGGTAACTGTGGATTGGAATCAGGTTAATTCTTCAACATTTGTTTTTGCTGTTTGTGCATACTTAGATTCACACTACGTGTATCCAGGGTTTCTTCCATTAACTTTTTAAATAAGGTGGCCCTGACAGTACTAGACAGGGCAGATTTCTTATTTGATTTTGTACTGTAGTTTTTTGATTTTTTTTAAATGTAGTTTTCATCCTCCAGTTTATTTTACTCTGTACTCTTTTTTACTCTACAGACTGCAATGAAGTATTGTGCTGTATATATAAATAAAATTAATGTCCTGCTGATCGTCGTCACAATTTACGTGTATTAGGAGCAGTCAGAGAGAAGAGCTGGCAGCCCCATATTTTTTTCTTTTTCTTTTCTGGCCGACTGTTCTCAGGACACCACAGCTGGACTGGAATATTCTATTTACAGGTTTATTCATGGTGACAGACGGGCTCAATGGTAGGGTATTAAGGTGCATACAGCTTCTGCCAAATGAAGATATTTTTTCCAAAACTCGCTCAGTCTAATTTGGATCCAAAAAGGGCAACCATCACATAAACGTCATGGTTACAGTGAATATTAACACATAAACTATCCAATTTTTTTTTATTCATTTCACTTGTCCGCAGCAGCGGGAGTCTGCTGAACTTTCCAGAACTCCCCCCCCCCCCCCCCCCCCCCCCCCCCCCACCCCCCGATCAAAACTTACAGTCCCATAGTGAACAGCAAGCTACTATGATTCAAAAAGACAGCAGCTGATGACGGAGCCACGTTAGAGGAAGAAAGAGGTTACTGATCAAATGTGTGTGCCATCATCACTTTACATACTGTATGTATTACTCCTGATAACACATTCAAAATCAAATCAAAAGTTATTTTATTATCATTATTAGTATAAGGCTACAGCCTTCAGCCCGTTAGCTTAGCGCAAAGACAGGAAGGAAGGAAGCAGCATCTGTCAACACCTCTAAGCAACTAGCAGCCTTATATTTAATGGTGTAAAAGTGTGGTGTTCAACTTCTAATCCAACTCTCAAAATTGAATGAATTTGCTTTAATCGATAACAATTTAGCATATTCTACTAGTTGATGCGTAAAAGACAACTATACTTTAGCTCATTGTGGTGGTTCACAATCATCTAACTTAGTTTCCTACTTGAATGTAGCGATGCAATGCACACGTGTGTGTGTGTGTGTGTGTGTGTGTGTGTGTGTATTTGTGTTTGTATCTGTGTGAATCATGAGCAGTGGTCATAATATCTCTTGTGCAGTCCATGTGTAAATCATCTCATTACTATCATCATCATCATTATCACGCTACTTTCTTTTTCATCTTGGTGTCCCCTCTCTTCAGTCTAATTCTATGATCATGGTTTACATAAGCACACAAACATCTTATTATTTAACTCAGCGTTTGATGACAGTCATCACAACAATACAGTTGCATGTCTGTGTGTGTCTCCTGCACTCAGTCTCCGCTAGAGTCAGACAATAGGACAGTTATACTGGTGAAACCGCCGGCTCAGCCCTGGCCCGCTCTTCACATTTTCCATCTCACCACGCTCACTCGCTTTGCCTCTTTCGTCTTCTCCTTCTGCTCAGGGGAGATGAGGAGTGAGGGAGCATTAATTCATACAGAACTGAGATGACTCCTTTTTCTTTTTGTTCCTTCCTCCTTTGGTTTTTTTCTCAAGCCTTCAAAATTCTCCATCTTCATAAATTCTTCAATATTCTGTCTGTCAGAATTTGTAATTGAAATGTCTTACCTCTTCATATGTTCTCCTCTTTCTAAGAAACTGACACAGTTTAAAATCCTTTTCAAACTGAAATTTGATTAACAAATTGAAGACTAAGTTTCCTACAGCGTTACAAGTAACATGCTGTTTTACGTTTTCAGGCATTTAGTTGAATTGTTCTTTTTTTTTTTAAAGAAGCGAAAAAAAATCTACATACTGTACCGTCACAAAACATCCTGGGTTTATAAAACTCAATACACTTACTGTAATTGGCCTTCAGAAATTATTTTTATTATGCCGTGTTCCAGATGTGTTTATTGTTATTGCTAGATATTGGATGTGCTTAAGTTAGAGTCTATTGTGTAACTAATCATTCATGGCTCGTTTGATCATGTTTTATCTGCACCGCACCCTCAATTATAAAAGCGTTTCACAAACAAGTTTAATCAAACCAATGTGCTTACAGTATGTCAAAGTAATTCTATTTTTTAACTCTGAAATTGACGTGGAAAAGGTCCCAAAGCGGTTGCACTCACCCAGTTCATCGTTTGCAATTGAAAGACACTGAATGTGTATGAAGGGGGAAACTAAAACAAATCCACTCCACTGGTAGCTTTGTTATAGAGAGGAAGTAAAATGATCCCGCTGACTGAAAGCTGCTCTCCGACTGTCAAAAGTTGTCAAGTTAGATGTCACCAAGTGATAGGAAGTTACAGTGTAGTTTTATCATACTTAAATGAACATAAGTGTATTATTTTTAAACAGTGCTTCAATGGTTATTTACCAGTTTGTAGCACTGGGTTAATAGCTATGATGTTCAAAATCTTTCCTTTCCTTCACTCCTGCTTTTAGGGACTGAAGTGGATTTAAGAGGTGAAATCTATAAAGGAGCAGGAGCTTGAACCTAAGTCCACCACCGGGTCAGTGCAGCTTTGTGAAAGGAGCAGAAGGTCTTAATATGTTGTCCACTCAGTGAATGATGCCCAGCAACATTTGGATTACTATTGCCTAAATAAACAATATGAGAATCCAGAGAGCTAACTCACAAGAGGGTTAATAATTCCAGACCACCTCAAAATCATACATACAGAGCATCGGGCTAAGTCAAGTGTACTGTAAACAAAGTTGATGAGGGGAACAATGGCATAATTCATAATTGTACACAGTCAGTCAGTCACACACAAACCCCACACACACCACACACACCACACCACACACACACCACACAAACACACACCACACACACACACACCACCCACAACACACACACACACCACACACACACACACACAGGATACCAGATCTCTAAGTACAAGTTAAACACTCCTGCACACACACACACACAAGATGCCAGATCTCTAAGTACAAGTTAAAAACTCTTGCAAGCACACACGCGTGGCGCACTCATACACACACCACACACACACTACATGATCTCTAAGTACAAGTTAAAAAATCTGCACGCACCACATACACGTGCACACCACACACCACACACACACACTTATCTAACACAGTTAATGCAGTCCTTTGCGTTATGGAAAATGATATGCAGAACAAATTTGATTCATAAATGGCCAGGTTTCAATTTGAAACCTCGCCCACTCTCTTATGGTGGCTGCTAAAATAGAGCTTAGCCAGTGGAACGGAGTAGAGAGAGAGAGAGAGAGAGAGAGAGAGAGAGAGAGAAAGAGAGAGAGAGAGAGAGAGAGAGAGAGAGAAAATCACTATTCAAGGTGATTTGAACGAGTTTCTATGTGGAGCTACAAGGCAGGTTGAGTGAATATGAGCAACCAGCCAGCGAAGCCAATTTTATACATCGCTAAGTTTTCTCTTATACTATGTACCTGAGTGTGCGCACACACACCTATACACGCACACACACACAGACACACACACAGTCTACGCATGTATGAACAGACGCCCACAGGTACAGACACATGCACATATCCTCACTTTTGAAAGATTTTCAAGATCTTTTTCATCCTTGTGATGACCACCAAGGCAAGAATGAACACACTAACACACACATTTACTGACACATACAAAAACAGTTCATTTTTTATGACCCTAATGGCTGGTGACCTCACCTAATAATGAACATACAAAAAAAGGAAAATGGAGAAATACACTATGCCTAAAAAGTAATTGAACGTCTAAACAAAGTATGTGGACAGCAAACTAGTATACATGACTGCTGATCATTTCTTTCCAAAAAACATTAATATCCAGCCATAACAGCCTCCACCCTTCTGGAAAGGCTTTCCACAAGATTTTGGCTTCAAGGATTTACTCCAATGTAACAACAAGAGCTTTAGTGAAGTTGATCACTGATCACTTAGGGGGATAAGGTGCCTGGATCTTAGTCTGTGCTTCTGTTCATCCATGCTCTGTGCAGGCCAGTCACGTTGTGCCACACTGTGCGTATGTGTGTGTGTGTGTGTGTGTG
>NC_045746.1:13366011-13366800 GCF_008692095.1 Etheostoma spectabile
TGTGTGTGTGTGTGTGTGTGTGAGGAGGGAGGGAGTGAGAGACAGAAACAGAGAAAAAAAAGAGAATATATATTCAGTGAAGAGGAAGCTAACAGCTGACCTTGACATTAGAAAGCCAAAGGTGTTCATATCATCATCACATGCATCTCACAACTTATGCAACAAATAATGAATATGCTAAATATCTTACACATGGAACCTACTATTAGACACTTATACTCTCAATCTACAGGTTATTCAACCAATTGTATCTGACTTTCTCTTACACCACACAAGACACAGATTACTGTATTGGCCAAAGTATATAAGTGCCCTGTACTCTTTCCTTCTTTTACTTAGGGTGTGGTTCGACAGACAGGAAACAGTCCCCTCTGCTTTAAGCTGGGGCCCTGCACTGGGTGTGTGTGTCTGTCTGTCTGTCTGTCTGTCTGTCTGTGTGTGTGTGTGTCTGTGTGTGTCACGTCAATACGTAAAGAAATACTTTTCCCCAATTTTTATTCAGAGCAAAGTAAAGCCATGGGTCCATCTCAAGTTAAGCTTGAGTAATGTCTTAAATTGATTTCTAAAACTCTTCCTAAGTAATCTCACATTTACTGTACAAGACAATGTTGAGTAGATCTTACAGCTAGACTTCAAAAACAATGCCTTAACTGTGCAAAACATTTTTCTTTAAACTCATTTAACAGATGACAACATGAAATACTGTTTGTCATCACACAGATTAAACATTATGTTCCATTCTACTCTACTGTGTGTGTGTGTGTGTGTGTGTGTGTGTGTGTGTGTGTG
>NC_045746.1:13366810-13368819 GCF_008692095.1 Etheostoma spectabile
TGTGTGTGTGTGTGTGTGTGTGGGTGTGTGTGTGTGCGTGTGTGTGCGGGTGTGCGTGCGGGTGTGTGTGCGTCCAGACGGACGTGGTCAGTTCATCTTGGCTCTGTTGCCAAGGGCTGGACCATTGTGGTTTTGTTTGAGCTCAATGCCAGAATACTGTGCCTGTGTCTGTGCGTGTGTCTGTGCGTGTGTCTGTGCGTGTGTCTGTGCGTGTGCGTGTGTATCCTCAGGCTAAATTAAGCGCCTACCACAACAGACAGACAAACAGATCGACTGATAGAGAGACAAGAAGAAGGAGGCGAATTGAGAGAGAGTACAACCACAGAAAAGAGATGGGGCCCTCCATGTGAAATTTTCCAAACACAACTCTCACACTCACACTCACAGTCACACACACACACACACACACACACACACACACACACACCTTCTCAACATGGAGGCCACATACCTCCACTGGTCCTGGACATAAACTGGATCTACACTGGTCACTACACTAAAGGGCACTAAGTTGGCTGTTGAGTTGACAGCTGAGTTTTACATGTTTAGTTTCCTGCACATGGATTCACCAGCAGCCCTCAAATCACAGAAGTAACACAAGAGAGCAGAAGAATAAACTTCTTATTTTGTTAGCTGTGTGAAGTAATACATTAATAATTCACTTTGGCAGAGTAACCGGAAGTGAGTCTAATTGAACACAACAAATTATTGTAACGTATCAGGCCCAGACCATCATAATTTATTACATCAAACTGACATTTTGCACAGTGAAATAAGCTAGCATGTTTATTGTATTTCTATAAATGCAGGTTGAAAAATCTTTACATATCGGGGGGCAATTACCCCAAAAAATCATCAATTAACTACAATTTACTTTTTTAGTGGTGGGAGTTTTTTTTCTTTTCTTTGCTCTCATACATGCTTACATTAGTAACCAAACTGATGCTGTGGCAAAGTATTACATTTTCCATCCTGCAGATATTTGTTGTGATTCAAAATCAGAATATTAGTAGTAGGGATGCACAGAATTAAAATTATTGTTGTTGTTTTAAATATCAGTAAATTCCTAATAAGTAGTATTGATAATGGCATTACTACTAGTATCTGAATCACCTATATTACTGGAGTTACCAAACTTTGGGTTAGCTCATACCAAGCAAAGAAACTGAGGTTAACCTGTAATAGGGACCACATGCTGTCCCTTGTTAAGAGTAATAAAAGCCATGGTTATTGTTGTCAAGTGTGCAGAATATGACTGTGATGATTTGGCTTTCATGCCTCAGAACTAGCTAGTTACCATCATAGCTTGTGGGTTCAGAATTGCCCAGCCACAGGACCAAAATCCAAAAAGTCCTCAGCACTGCTAAATACATTATTGCTTAGAATAACCCTGTTCTGAGTCTGTGTGTGTGTGTTATGTATGTGTAGTTGTTTTGACCAGCAGTTAAAAATCTGAACATGCAATCGGCTTCTCTGTGGTAAAGGTTCTTCTTTTTCTTTTAACTTTTTTGTTGTTTTCATGCATGGCCATCAACCCGGCCTCCACCCCTCCAGCCCCTCCCTCCCTCCCTCTGTCTCATTCTTTTTTGCTTCTTGTCTTCATAAAACTGTTTTTAAACGTTGTATATCTTTTTTTGCTTTTTGATGAGGTTTTGCCCTCCCCTCCAACTCTGTGCCCTTATGTTGTTTGTTTTTCTCTTGTTCCTCTCCGTTTCTTTCTCTGTCTGTCTTTCTCCACAATGAACTGCCGTGACCCTGAAGAAAGGCCCTCTTTTATGGGTATACGACTCAACTTCTGTGTCCTGCAAAAAAAGTCCTTCTTACCAATGTGCCGGCATATTGCTCCAAGGTCATCCAACACTGTTAGCTCATAATGTCAGCTTTCAGGTATTCCTAATAACCTGCAAACATTCTGAGGAGTAGTAGTAATAGTTTAATAAAGTAGGTTCTTCCTTCAGTAAAAAGGTTCAGTAATCCATTTGCATTGGTGCAATTTAAAATAAAAATAA
>NC_045746.1:13368829-13369506 GCF_008692095.1 Etheostoma spectabile
GGTTACAACCCAATAAACAAAACTGGCCAATGCAACCCACCCCAAATTATGTGTATAATTTCCTTTACATAAATAGACATTTGCTGCACAAATTGATGAAGAAAGAGCAAACTGTTGCAGAAAAATTCACCCAAGTGCGGAGAAATTAAGTGTTTAATATTCAAAAAAGCGCTTGCCCATGTGACATTCTTGAAAAAAAAAGCCCAGACAATCCCGTGTGGCTATTACATTAATTGGAAGTACTGTTCACTTAAGACTTAAGATGTGATTAAAAGCCCATGTATGTTATGTGTCACACATTCACATGGGATGAACTAAATTCCATAGGGCACCCAAAAGGCATCAAGGTTCTCAGTTAACACTTCAGTGGAAACACTGTAGCCTGAAATATTTGAACACCAAAGAAGAAGCAAAAAGAGCCAAAATGGAAGGAATTAATGCAAACCCTCCACAGTTAGTTTGGGACTGATATCATCAGATGACCTCTATGTTTGGCAAAATATGAAAAGATAAATTTTACTTTTCAGATTATACAAATAATAAATTTGCATGGAATTAGGAATGGTGAGATTGTTTGCAAACAAGACCGATCAAACAAATAAAAGCAAAATGTCATTGCACATTGTCTGGACTGGAGAGATTATTTGCTTTTATGTCTAAGGAAATTAGATGTAAAT
>NC_045746.1:13369516-13371615 GCF_008692095.1 Etheostoma spectabile
AATCAAAACTGGCCAGGGTAATGAAGTAAAAGAGTTTAAATGATTTGGCAAGCAAATATTTGTTGATAAAATGAGCATAATTCCTAATTAAAACCTATCCCAAAACACGTGTTGTGTTTTGAATCTGCAGAAAGTTTTGAACAATACAACCGATTCATTCATTAATACTAATAATATTTACATGAATAAATACATTTGCATGCAGAAAAGGCACACATTGTTACAGAATGCAATTACATTGTTTCATCAGAATACAGGAAATAAAGCATTGGATGCTCAAAATGACCCAGACACCCCGGTTAAAATTTGTCCCCCCTACTGTTTAATCAAATGGTTGAGATCTCCTAGATAAGTGGAGATCCCCCCCCCACCAAAAAAAAAAGAGATGCTGAAGTTTGAAGACATGAAGTTTAACACGTTCATGTTAACAAAACAAATAATATCTTTCACTTATCATGGACTCATCAAAACTTTTGACACTAATCTGTAGCATGCCAACTTTCTGTTGCTTTATTTCCTGCATTCTTTTCTCAGTTGTAACTGAGAGTGGGTCTTGGGAAGGTTCATTCACAGCCCACTTCCAAAGGGGACATCACCAACAGACGCTACTCAAATGCCTCTGGGCGCAATTGTATAGTCCTTCAACCAATCAGACCAACGATCCAAGTGACGTGCTCATCGACAGGGGCATCAACAGGTTACTGTGGCTGTGCTATAGTCATCATGTATTGGTAATGGGCTTGAATTGGCCAGATTGACTTGCAGAGCAAATCTCAAATTTGCCAAAAGTTTGTCAGGGTTTTCCCAGGCTAGCATCAACAACCACCACCATGATATATGATGGTCTGTCACAGTTTTGTGAATGCTGTGACAATTCAAGAAAACTATATTTTGAAGTGTTTATTTTCTTTCATAAAAATACGATCTGTTTGAAGCAGGGCTGTAGTGCGGTTTTTCTATGGTCTAAGACTCAGTGGACTTGGACTTGTCTCGGTCTCTGCCACTGGTCTTGCCAAATATGACTTTTGGTGTCAACCGAGTCCAGGTGTATTTATTATGTTTAGAATAATATTGGAGGGAAAGTAAAACACAGCTTGGATGGGGATGTTATTTGGCTTTTTAGAAGTTTAGAGTTAGACAGCTAGCTAACACGATGCCGACGTTTGCTAATGTTAGCCCAACAGCATCACCCTAGTCTGTTAGGTAAATATTAAGCCTTTGGAGTCCTGCGTCCACATTGTCAACATAAGACCTGTGGCGTAAGTCCTCCATTTGTATCACAATTTTATTGAATGAAAGATTAAGCGTTGCTCCTAGAAGATGGGTGGGTTTTTGTTATATTACACACAAATCTAACTGGCTATAGTTAGCCTGTTCGTGTGCTAGCAGACATTAGCTAACGTTGCAGAGCCTGCCAGCAACTGCGGCAGTAGAGTTTGGGCGAATTAACCACGACAGTATTGTCGCTCACAATCAACATCTGCTGCTTAATCCTGGACATTATTTTAAGGCATAAACCAACCATAGAGGTGCACTCTTCAATACTGGTCACTTATTTTCTACACAACATCTGGATAGAAGCTATGTTGTCATTTAGTTGCTCAAATGCTCAATACTAGCTCCTAGCAGTGGTAGTAGTAGTGGAATGGTGTTTGTATCAGTTCTAACACTGTTATTTTCAGGTATCACCATATGTCATTCTGTTGTTGCTTTGATTTAGATTAGATTATATGATATCAAGGGGAATGGCTATAGCCTACTTACAAATCCTGGGTATTGTGAAACTGTTTCTGCTTTTAGATCAACAAATAATAACCCCAAATGATTGTCTTAAAACTGTCATGGATAAGACTTTTCTGTCCTGGACTTGGGCTTGTCTTGGACTCAAACCTCTTTGGACTAGATCTTGACTTGGTCTTGACTAGTCCTAATCTTGGACTTGTCTTGGACTTGACAAAGGTGGTCTTGACTACAGCCCTGGTTGAAATGGCAAGAAGGACAATCTTGTTAAGGTTGCTGTTAAACGGGGTTGAAAATGCTGACAATATAAACACCCTGAGCCAGTATTAGTAGTTTTGTGATGATGCCTAACAAGTTTG
>NC_045746.1:13371625-13378902 GCF_008692095.1 Etheostoma spectabile
TACATCAAATAGAATAGTAGAGACAAACCACATGGTATAGAACAGACCATCATCGCAATTGCAAATGGATGTTGGGACACAGAGTGGAGTCTGTTTGCTTTCTATCACTATCTCCAATCAGACGTTGTAACCTACAGGGATGGCATGCTGACAGCCAGACAGTAATCTAATGGTCAAACAGTCATCCACACTAGAGGGCTTATGGACGGCTGAGTGAGCCTGTGAACCACTTGGCAAGTGACACATGAGACACACAAGGAATTCCACATCCAGTGATGAGAAGGAGATGAAGTCATCAAGTGGCTAAACAAAAACGGAGATCAGGATCAAATCACATCACATGCTCCCAGATGTGGACCAGGAGATGGCAGAGAGAATAACTGATTAGAGATGACATGAGCGATCTTATAGAGGGAGAAACAAAAAAAGAAACAGAGAAAAGATGAATGGGAGAAAGTGAAATGGAGGTAGAAGAAAGGAAATAAAGTCAGAGTAGGTTAAGGAGAGATACAAAAGGGGACAAATAAAGGAAGAGAGACATGGTTTCTCATTGAAAAACAAAGACAATTTACTTGTGCAATGGAAGACGGAAGAACGGCAAAAACCGAACACACACACTTTAAAGAAAAACAGAAGCTGGGAAATGACCCAAAGGGGAATCACTGCTCTGATGGTCGTACACACAACGCTGCCGTTTGACCCTCCTGTTGAGGAAGCAAGCAAAAAAGATGAATTTGTCCTTTGGGAAATAAAATAAACAAAATAATAACGAAAGCGAGCAAGGCCATCTGTGTCCAAAACACAAAACCCAAAGTAGTTGTATAGCACATTGTGTTACCATTATGGTGTGTGTTTACACAGGAGTGTGTGCACCCATGTGCAAGACTGTGTTTAGCGAACAGAAACTGTGATGGAAATTATGGAAAATGTTCTGCAAATTAGAATTCATTGTTTCACCAGGAGAGATTTTGATTTCCTCTTGGTTAAGTGGGATAAGAGAGGATCCTTTCTCCCTCTCTCCGTCTTTACCACCAGACGGCGAGAGGCATAACAATGAGCGCTGTTGCTTCTAGCAGAGTATCCCTAAAGAGATCAAATTCAAGCTTTCCTGCTACAGAATGATTTACATTTGCTATGTAATGAGAGAGAGCAAGGGGAGAGTAAAGAGAGAGTTAGAGACAACCAAGAGGACAGAAAAAGTAACTATCAATGGTGTGTTAGTGTTACTATTCAACACACATTTACTGTATATTTGCCACTCACATATAGACAGTTATGTGTGTGAGTGAGTGATGATTCTGCAAAATCGTGAATTACCTTCAATGACCGCATTTTTTAGGTTGTCACTCTCTATAATATCAGTGCATGGCAGTTAGGGTGAGGAAAATATTGTGGTTGTGTCAAATATACTGCTGTCAAAGTTAGGATTAGGCAGCTAAAACATGGCAGGTTAGGATATGGTTCATACTAGTACAGTTTTAGCTTTTAGTATTTTCTAGTATATGGTTGTAAACAGATCTACTTTAGTATCAAATATACCAATGTGTTTTTTCGTTTTTACATTGGAGTTCTCCAAAGTTCTGATTTAAGGAGGTCAGAAAATGTTGGGGAAGAGTGTTGGGACACTGAAATGTTAACTCTTTCATTTTTCAAGAATATTACACTGAGTTCACGTTTTGTGAATCAGGGAGTCAGGAATTATTTGTTCAGACAAGATTCTCATTTGATTGATTGATTGACAAAATAAGTAAATAAAGTTCAGTGGCTTTTTCTCTACTGTGTGAGGTGAATTTCTCACACAAGCACAGACAAAAGTCCTGTCTACTGTGTGTCAATGCTTTAACCTCCTTGCATCCAGATGTGATGCATTTGTCTCTTTTTTCTTCTTAAAGAGACACAAATAAACAGAAACTGGCTTGGAAAGGGAGCAAGAAAGGCAGGAACACTTAAAAGAATTCAAAACCACAACTCAAAATGAAATGAGAGTGCTGCATCAGTCGTGTCTACTATCTGCTCACACTGGATACTTTTATCCACGCACTGCAGATAATGTGAACAATATGGTCATAAATGTGCTCACATACCTGTAAGCATCAGCGTCCATTAAAGGAACCTTTGTGAATGGGCACGGGGGCTGAAAAAGGTGTAAAGAATTTGATATGTAATGTTTCTCTTTTGTGTCTTTCTTAATAAAAAATTATCAAATGGAAGGAAGGAACCATTTTGTAATAATGCTGCCGGTTCATCTCAGTCGGTGAATATTTGAAAAGCCCCTGGATTTGGTGTTGGCTAAATAATTTGAGAACATTTTTGGAGGTTTTGGGATTTTATAATTACCAGTAATGTCAAAGTAAACCTATTAAATGTTTCATACCCACAAGCACCCAGAGAGGGCAGGCATTAGTTATTTCAAATGGTGGCTTTTTCATTTTGGAACATAAAATCAATCAGTTCAATAGAGTGCAGAAGTCCTCCAAGGCCTAATAATCACCCCAGTTGACATTACTTTCACATTCACAGATACAAGCTTACTAAACAGACCTGCCTCTTTAGAAAGTTTGAAAGCTTCTCTGTTACCTCAGTGGCTGCTGAGTTGCTGGCATTAATCAGCAACACTTGCAGGGCCCCTGCTCATAAATAACACTCATTTTGTGCAAAGAGCCAGTGAAACATTACTGATTGCACCTTTAACATCAGCGACCAGCGATCATTAGCATGCTCACAGCATAAATCCCATTAGTAAACTATGGCATCATTTAGCATTTCTACATCAGCTAAACTGAGAAGAAGAACGACATAGGCTGGAGAAAAGTATGAGCAAACAATGATAGAGATTAAGGATAGGTGTGTGTCCTGTGTACTCACATGAGTGTGGTCATTTAAGATATATAAGCGCAGTTGGTTAAGCAGGTATTTGTGTGTATTTGCGCCCCAAAAAGTGCTTTGTGTGTGTGTGTGTGTGTGTGTGTGTGTGTGTGTGTGGTGTGTGTGTGAGAGAGTGTGCAAATAAACCACTGAAGGAAAGTAATTTATCAGACAGCATCTTGTTGCAGTGTGTTTTTTTAATCTTCCAGAGATTCTGTTATCGTTAGAATTATGATATCCCACCGCAGGACAAATATCTGATTTACGATTTGTGTGCATGCAAGTCTGTGTTAGGTGTGTGTTTGTGTGTGTGTGTGTGTGTGCAACTATAAATCATATCTGATTATGATGATCAGGCAGACAGGCGAGATGAGCGATGAGAGGGAGCGAGGGAGGAAAACAGAAACGAAGCAAGAGAGAGACCCACACACACATTAAAATAGAAAGCTGGATGGAGGGAGGACAGAGGAAAAACAGAGAGAGTGGTAGATGTATGGCACTACAGGTCATAATTCATACCAACAAACCTCTGGGCACTGAACTAAAAAATGATGACACTTCACTAACATTAAGTTACTAATCACTCATTTACGTGGAGTCTGTGTGCGCCTTTGCATGCATCTGCTTTGAAAGACTTCACATACATTACACTAATAATAAGTCATTCTGTGTGTGTGTGTGTGTGTGTGTGTGTGTGTGTGTGTCTGAGTCTGTGTGTATGTGTGTGTGTGTGTGTGTGTGTTGGATAAGAGAGAGAGATAATCATGTTTATTTGTACAGTAAAGTGCTGCGAGCATACTGCAAATGCAGCACAGTGCACAATACAGTGTATTTGTGTGCAGCTGCAGATCTTTGATAAATGAGTAAAGAAAAGTGTACGTTGTTGTTGCCATAATGAAGGTCCAACGCTCCCTAAAAAAGGAACAACATTGTTAAACACAATACATTCATGACAATATTTGTGATAAATATTTGATGTAAGTCACTTTTTTTGGTAGGTGGGTGGGGTAAACTAATTAAACTAATGTGAACTAATTAGAACATGCGGTTATTCAGAGTTAACAAGGATGTGTATATTACAAAGATCCAACCAGTTTGCATCCTAAGGTTGTGGAAATTGTATTCTCCACACAGAGAGAGTAGCTTCAAAGGTCTGTCATCCTTTTACGTTGAATTGGACATCCAGATTGACACAAATGTGGTAACATTTGACATTAAATCTGCCTGGTTTTTGTTGAGCAGCCATATATTTATTTTCTCTCACTGGCTTTGTACTACTCACTCCATTAGCTCCAAGGTAGCACCCAGAAACTGCATGTTAACAACACTGTTGTGTAAATATTCCTAAGTTCCTAAGCGCAAATTGAAACACTATGTATAACACTTATTTCAAACCATGATTGTGATTACATGTGGAGTCCAGACTTTCACTTTTAAGTCTGTGTATTTTGTTTTTCTTGCCAAAAGGAAAGTGAGGTCCCTGAGCAACATACTGAAGGCCTACAGCTCCAGGTGACCAGTTGTGTAGCCGACCCTGACGTTTGACCCTCCTGTTGAGGAGTCAAGTGAAAAAGATGAAATTGTCCTTTGGGGAAATAAAATAAACAAAATATAAAGGAACACAAGCAAGGCCATCTGTGTCCAAAACTCAAAAGCCAAAGTAGCTGTATAGCACATTTGGAGGTGTTATCTCAGATTTTGAGACTGGGCCTGAGCGTACAGAATTTTCAGGTACTCATCTCTCAGCAGTGTGTGTGTGTGTTTGTGTGTGTGTATGTGTGTGTGTGTGTGTGTGTGTGTGTGTGTGTGTGTGTGTGTGTGTATAAGCCTGCATCTGGGTGTGTACAGACTAAACCTATCTGCACCAAGGTAGATGAGTACGGACTTCATCACCAGCTTAAACTGTGTGTGTGTGTGTGTGTGTGTGTGTGTGTGTGTGTGTGTAGTCTATATGTATGCAGTGTGTGTTTTTGATGACAGTCGCTGATCAGTAACCTGTGTGTTGATTGCAGATTTATAGTATGTGAACTTTGAGAGTGTGTACGTGGGTTGATTGCAAGGTGTGTGTGCCTGTGTGTGTGTGTGTGTGTGTGTGTGTGCGCGTGAGTGCGTGAGTGTGTGTTTGTGCGTATGTGTTTGTGCGTTTGTGTGTGTCTGCTGATTGCAGAGTAATGCAGATCAGATGAAGCAAGAAATCGGCTTTTTGGCTCCATCAATCATCTCTCGGTCTCTCTCCTCTCTTGCCCGTCTCTCTTAATTTCCTTCCTCTCTGGCTCACTCATTCTCTTTGAGTTTGTCCGTCTTTCTTTCCTTTTTCTCTTTTAGTCTCCCATCATCGCCCTTTATCTTTCTCAAACAGGCTTAGTGTCCTCTTTTGAATTCACCATTAAACCATTGAATTTCACACACAACACACTTTCGCCTGACAGTTACAGGTGACATTTCCCACTTTTTGTATTTTCTCAGAGAGCAAACTATGAAGGGAATACCAACACAGGTCTTCAATTCATACTCAAAGTTAAAACAAAGTCTGATTGGATTCATTAAGATTACATAATTTCCATAATCAGTTTTGGCAGAATGTAGCTATCTGAAATAGTAAGTTAAATAACAACTCAGTAACCAGCTGTGCTGTCCATTAAGGTCTTTTATCTGCCACTAAAAAGAAAGTTTCTTTTTTTTGGTATCATTTGAAATTTGGGAATAAAAAAAGTAAAAATTGTAGACCCAGTTTCACTCAAAACACAAACAACATTTGCTCAGTGGGCACTTGCAACTAAAAGAGTATACACTTAACAATTTGAAACTTTACTGTCCCAGCAGTATTACAACGTTGAAGGGCAAATTTATGACGATTTAAGACGAAAATAGTGCTGAGGCAACAAACATTGTTGAAAGTGATTAAAAAGCATGAGAAAGTCCTTCATGCAGCTGCGAAGCAAAGCTGAAAATGAATAAAATTTGAAAATGACTACACACTCTCCAACATCTGTATGAGTAAGTTATTGAATTTCTTTTGAATTATTTGGAAAACGTTTTGGCAGGAAGTTTTATGGCTGATTCAACAGTAACAAAGACAACAGTAGGTTTAGATTTATATACTGTACATGTAATGATTGTGATAAAAAAAAACTGTAATCGTTTCCACCTTAAAAGTCAGTGGCTATCAAATCTTCCACAGTAGGCAAGGCAAGGCAGCTTTATTTGTATAGCACATTTTAGCAACAGGTCAATTCAAGCGCTTTACATAAAACACTGAAGAGCAGTAAAAAAGATTAAAAATTTAAAAACAAATAAAGTACGAGAAGAAAATGTACAGTGCAGTAACAATTATTTAAAGAAAGGCAACTTTGAAAAGAAAGGTCTTCAGCCTTGATTTGAAAGAACTCAGAGTTGGGACGGACTTGCAGTTTTATGAGAGTTTGTTCTAGATATGAGGAGCATAAAAACTGAATGATGCTTCCCCCTGTTTAGTTCTGACTTTGGGGACAGAAAGCAGACCTGTCCCAGACGACCTGAGAGGTCTGGGTGGTTCATAATTTACTAGGAGATTAAAAATGTAATTTGGCATTAAACAGTTTAGTGATTTATTGCAAATGAGTATTTTGAAATCAAGTCTTTGAGGCACAGGAAACCAGTGTAAAGACTTCAGAACAAGAGTGATGTGATTCACTTTCTTGGTCTTATTAAGGACTCAAGCAGCAGTGTTCTGAATCAGCTGCAGCTGTCAGATTGTTTTTTAAGGAGACCTGTGAAAACAGCGTTACAGTGGTCAAGTCTACTGTAAGTTTTTACCAGTCCTGCTGAGAGTTAAGTCCTTTAACCCTTGATATATTGTTAAGGTGATAATAGGCTGACTTTGTAATTGTCTTAATGTGGCTGTTGAAATTCAGGTCTGAGTCCATGACTAGACCAAGATTTCTGGCTTTGTCTGTTGTTTTTAACATTGTTGTTTGAAGCTGAGCACTGACTTTTAATCCTCTTTTACTCCAAAAACAACCACCTCAGTTTTTTCTTCATTTAATTTAAGAAAGTTCTGGCAAATCCAGTTGTTAATTTGTTCAATGCACTTCTACAGATTTTGTATTGGACTATAGTCCCCTGGCGATAAAGTTATGTAAATTTGTGTGTTGTCCTTATTACTATGGTAACTTATTTCGTTGTTTTCGATAGTCTGAGCCAGTGGAAGTATGTAGATGTTAAAACAGAAAAGGCCCTAGAATGGAGCCTTGTGGAACTCCACACATCATATTTGTATGCTCATTTAAACCAAATTGGTTAAAACTTTAACACGAGCCCCCTCAGTACTGTGGTGAGATTGAAAACCTTCTATACATGTACATACACATTCATACATACATACAGTTTATATATATATATATATATATATATATATATATATATATATATAT
>NC_045746.1:13378927-13385058 GCF_008692095.1 Etheostoma spectabile
ATATATTATATATATATATATTATAGATATATATATATATATATACACATATATTCACATACCGTTCAAAAGTTTGGGGTCACAATGAAATGCCTATTTTGAATGAAAAGCACTGTACTTTTCAAAGAAGTTAACTTTAAACTAGTCTAACTTTGAAGAAATACACGTATACATTGCTAATGTGGTAAATGAATATTCTAGCTGCAAAAGTTGGTTTTGGTGCAATATCTACATAGGTGTATAGAGGCCCATTTCCAGAACTATCACTCCAGTGTTCTAATGGTACAATGTGTTTGCTCATTGGCTCAGAAGGCTAATTGATGATTAAAAACCCTTGTGCAATCATGTTCACACACCTGAAAACAGTTTAGGTCGGTTCAGAAGCTACAAAATGACCTTCCTTTGAGCAGATTGAGTTTCTGGAGCATCACATTGTGGGGTCAATTAAACGCTCAAAATGGCCGAGAAAAAGAGAACTTCATCTGAAACTCGACAGTCTATTCTTGTCCTTAGAAATGAAGGTTATTCCATGCGAGACATTGCTAAGAAATTGAAGATTTCAAACGGTGTGTACTACTCACTTCAGAGGACAGCACAAACTAGCTGGCTCTAACCAGAGTAGAAAAATAAGTGGGAGGCGCGTTGCACAACTGAGCAAGAAGATAAGTACATTAGAGTCTCTAGTTTGAGAAACAGACGCTCCACAGGTCCCCAACTGGCCTCTTCATTAAATAATACCCGCAAAACACCAGTGTCAACATCTACAGTGAAGAGGCGGCTGCGGGGTTCTGGGCTTCAGGGCAGAGTGGCAAAGAAAAAGCCATATCTGAAACTGGCCAATAAAAGAAAAGATTAAGATGGGCAAAAGACACAGACATTGGACAGAGGAGACTGGAAAAAAGTGTTGTGGACGGATGAATCCAGTTTGAGGTTTGGATCACAAAGAAGAACGTTTGTGAGACGGAACAAGTGAAAAGATGCGGAGAATGCTGACGCCACCTGTTAAGCCTGGTGGAGGTAATATGATGGTCTGGGGTTGCTTTGGTGCTGGTAAGGTGGGAGATTTGTACAGGGTAAAAGGGATTCTGAATAAGGAAGGCTATCACTCCATTTGCAACGCCATGCCATACCCAGTGGACAGCGCTTGATTGGAGCCAATTTCATCCTACAACAGGACAATGACACTAAACAAACCTCCAATTGTGCAAGAACTTTAGAGCAGAAGCAGGCAGCTGGTATTCTATCGGTAATGGAGTGGCCAGCGCAGTCACCAGATCTGAACCCCATCGAGCTGTTGTGGGAGCAGCTTGACCGTATGGTACGCAAGAAGTGCCCATCCAACCAATCCAACTTGTGGGAGCTGCTTCTGGAAGCGTGGGGTGCAATTTCTCCAGATTACCTCAACAAAATAACTGCTAGAATGCCAAAGGTCTGCAATGCTGTAATTGCTGTAAATGGAGGATTCTTTGACGAAAGCAAAGTGTGATGTAAAAAAAAATTATTTCAAATACAAATATTATTTCTAACCTTGTCAGTCTTGACTCTATTTTCTATTCATTTCACAATGTATGGTGGTGAATAAGTGGACTTTTCAGGAAAAAACAAAAATTGTTTGGGTGACCCCAAACTTTTGAACGGTAGTGTACATATATACATACATATATCCTGTTTAGGTCCTATTTCAGGATAGAAATAAACAATACATTGGCGTGTATGGTTCGGAAGACATGTTACCTAATACATAAGGCCGTGGAAAAAAAAATACACAGTTTGTGCTCATCCAAAAGAAGAAAGTTTTTCTGAAGATGAGTTTACATCTCACCTTCGCAAATTATTGGTATTCACTGTAAGTTAAAGATGGGATTGCCTTTTAGCATTTGGTGTATGCTAACATAGAGATTCATCTGGAATTCCATTCCTGGAGTGTCTTGTCAGTATTCAGTACGAGTCAGTAAAGTGATTCCTTTGTATTCATCTAGAGGTATTTAAACGGAATTGTCATTTGCTGTGGCCTAAATCGAGATAAAGAGAAAGAGGAGGGTCAAACAGAGAATCACAAAGAGGGAATGAGAAAGAAGTGTGTGTGTGTGTGTGTGTGTTGGTGTGTATATTTCACACACCTGCAGATACTCATGCACAAAGACAAACACATTGAGGTGCCACATGAAGAGGAAACAGGTGTTTCCTCAACTGATTGTATAATAATATTATCTTGTTCTGATGGGATTATATGATTTGATTTGGATAACTTGTGATCTTAAATACATTCTGCTTCTTGTGTTGGGGTTACATCTCTCTTGCCTTTTGTGTGTGTATGATGTTCCTTTAAACAGTAAGGATAGTGTGTTGCACTGCTTTGATAAAGGCTTTAATTCCAAATGCTTTGGCAGATTTGCAGCTTGCTGTTGTAAATAAAATTACCCCGAAATAATCAAGAGATGAGATTTTACGAGGCGGTCTCATGTCCCAAAATGTCTTTTGGAAAAAACAAATAAAACATATGCTCATATATGTTTAACACAGATTCTATAAGTGGACACATACAAAACAAAAGTGTTCCAAAAGAAAAGTATCACACAATCACAGTCGAGACCTACAAAAATGTAAGACAAATGCCCAATGTGTCATGGTGGCAAAATAAGTCCATAAAAAAGCTGTTTTAAAACATATAAAAACATGCAGACATCCATTTCAGAGAACATTTTCAAAACCATAATAATAAAGGTTAGTTGTTTAGTTCTGTATTTTCCTTTTTTTTTTAACACAACAAAACATGGAGAAAATTGTTTGAGCAAAATATCTGAACTTGCGTCCTCTCAATTCGCGTCCTGTTCCTGTCCAAGTTGATCCCCATAAAAGGTATGAGTGTGCATGCACACACACACACGCACACACGCATGCACGCACGCACGCACACACACACACATACATACATACAGACACACAACGCGAGATAAGGACAGCGTAATGGAAGATGAATAAAGAGGGAGAGCAGGAGGAATAATTAGAAACATGAATGTTTGGTATTGGGATGATGATATGATGAAATATGAGTCCTGCTGCCTGCAGGCCCTTTCAGAAAGTTCTCAGAGGTCATTCCCGAACACTCTAGAACATTCCTCTCCTTCTGATGGGAATCCCAGATCTGCCAGTGTAGCTGTCAATTATATCCAGATTTTCAACTTTACTGGGGCCTCAATGCACATCAATACTGCATACCATCCCTTCATCTATCTCTGTCTCGTTCCTCCATCCCATTCCTTTCTTTCCACACTGGCACAATAGCAAGAACAATGCCAGGGTGCCACCACATCAAACACCAACAAGAGAGTGAGAGAGGGGGGGGGAACGACAGAGTAAGAGACAGACAGAATTACAGTCGCGATCAAAATGTGATTGTGCATCAAAGCAAAACTGAGGGGAAAAAAATTCCTTTAAACTGATTATATATCCATGAGAAGAAAAACCACATGTCTCTGTCTCTCGATGTGTTGCTCTCTGTCTTTGTCTGTCTCATGGTGCCAACTGTCTACACGCTACCAGTGTCTACTCTTACACATTGCTATCAAAGCCATTTCTGTGGGATCATATCCAGCTTTCCACACGGTTTTTCACTTGTATTTTCCTTGTTCGGTGAGCACTTTTCAGTTACTCTGCACAACTGACAACATACGTAAACCAAGACCATTCACATATTTCGCATTTCAACTGGGACGATTAGCAGTTTTAAAGGGTTAATTCACCTAAACTAAACTTGACATGTTTTCCTCTTGATCTCTGACAGCATTTTCCATATTTGTGGACATCGCCAGTGTCAATTTTGGGGATAAGGACATATTTTCCTCATTAGAACTGTTGGCACAACAGTGATTTATAAGTCAGTTTCATGGAAAAGTTGATTTTTATTTCCCATGGGGTGGCTCTCCCTCCGTGGGATGTTCACAGATCAAAATTGAGCTAATGTTGGGAATACGGATAGTGATTGATTTTTATGAAAGAGATTTTGATGACTGATTTAAAAAATCTTTTATTTTAATGCAGTCTTTTGTTAATAATTTAATGTGAGAAGAAAAAAGATAGCTCATTGAATAATTTATCACATTTCATCTCTGCTAATTATTGATTAGTGGTATAACACAAACAAACACAAACACACACACCACACACACACAAAATACTTTATTTGGATCTAAAAGGCATCGCAGTGGGAATCATTGACAAGGTGAAAGGTCAAATGGCTCACATACCGTACTTTTACAGGTCTTTCCATTTATAATACTCAATATGTTTTTTTGCCTCTTTTTTGCAGTCCCTAGCAAATGTAAAATACACATTTGATGATGTATCATGTTATTGGTTCACTGAAGCACTCGCGCACAAACAGACACACACTTAACTTAAAAAATAATGACCTGCTCTGTATTGTTATATTCATACATAGATAATATACATTATGAATTAGGCCTAAAATGTTGAATCAACTGAGTTTGGACATCCTCCAATTATATTACCTAAGCATTTGTTGCAACAATAATGTGTAGACAAGAGACAAAGTGAAAAAGAGGAGAGAACAATAAGTGGGTATAGTGTGTGAATGGGCATGAAGAAATAGATTTGCTTAAACCAATATTACAAAAATCTACATATTTGCACGTTCACATGCCAGAGACGCAAAAAGTTTTTTCTTCACTCACTCAGCGTGCACACGCACACGCAATCACACACTCTCGCACGCACGCACGCACACACACCACACACACAAACACAAAGAGAGAGTTTGAAGAGTTCCAATTGTCAGAAAGCGATAAACGGGGTCAGATTTATGTAAGCAATGAAAAATTAGAGGTTTAATGTGGGGATATAAAAAGGCTTAAATGTACGTAAAGAAGTTGAGGTGTCATTCAGAGGACTAGTGATTCAACATTGTGAGAGAGTGAACTGAATAAAAAGGTGAGCCAAAAAAAAGTTGCTTGTTGTTTTTTTCTGAAATTTCTGGTCTCCGTTAACACCGGAGTCAATAGGGCAGTGAGATAGCACACTGTATGTTTTCTACGGTGTGATGAGCAAATGAGGTATCAAGAGTGAAATTTGTGGGAGTAAGAGTTAGGGCTGTTGTCCAGCCATCCCGTCAATCACTGGAGTGTGCACACAACAACTGTGCATAGAGACTTCACAATAATTCATGTAAATTCTAGTGATTATAAAGCTCTTTAATAGTACGGAACCATTCAACATTCACACACATTCACACACTATGGCCGAGGCTGCCGTACAAGGTGGCCGCTGCCATTAGATGAACACTCACATGCATTTACACTCCAAAGGCACAGCATCGGGGGCAATTCGGGGTTCAGTGTCTTGCAAGGACACTTCAACAAGGGACTGCAGGGCATGGATCGAAACACCAACCTTCCGATTGGCTCTATCACTGATCCACAGACGCCTTATTTATCAGAAACATAGTTAAGTAAACGCTTTTAGAAGATATTACTGGTGTGCTGTCCACACAACTGTGAAGAGATATGAAGAACAGAGAGCCCACGCACACACACACACACAAATACACACACACAAGCAGTGTGACTGGGATGACTGCTTTAAATTCACCAAAGCATTGCACATCAAGATATTTTAGACAGGACATTACCCCGTAAACCACCAATCAAAGGCAATGAGAGCAGCGTCCGAGAGGACTAGAGGCTTTCCTGACTCCTGTCCCATCACCCCTGTCCCTGTTGTCATCGGAGTCAGTGATAAGAATAGATCAGAGTTGTGTGGTTGTTCAACTCAGCTGCAATGGTCAGCACATTCCCTTCCTCCCCTCCCCTCTAAAGCTAATAAATACATCACAAAGTGCTTATTACTGTTGCCTAAATTATTTTTAATACCTTTCTAGTGTTACTTGTATACCCTCTATGTATATTATTTACTGATCTAATTGTAAATACACAGTGGATACGTATTGCGTTATTGGTTCACTGTAACATAGAAATTGAAGATTTCCTACAACGGTGTGTACTACTCACTTCAGAGGACAGCACAAACTAGCTGGCTCTAACCAGAGTAGAAAAATAAGTGGGAGGCCGCGTTGCACAACTGAGCAAGAAGATAAGTACATTAGAGTCTCTAGT
>NC_045746.1:13385294-13385410 GCF_008692095.1 Etheostoma spectabile
GAATCCAAGTTTGAGGTGTTTGGATCACAAAGAAGAACGTTTGTGAGACGCAGAACAAGTGAAAAGATGCTGGAAGAATGCCTGACGCCACCTGTTAAGCATGGTGGAGGTAATAT
>NC_045746.1:13385420-13389439 GCF_008692095.1 Etheostoma spectabile
CCCCAAACTTTTGAACGGTAGTGTACATATATACATACATATATCCTGTTTAGGTCCTATTTCAGGATAGAAATAAACAACTTACATTGGCGTGTATGGTTCGGAAGACATGTTACCTAATACATAAGGCCGTGGAAAAGAAAATACACAGTTTGTGCTCATCCAAAAGAAGAAAGTTTTTCTGAAGATGAGTTTACATCTCACCTTCGCAAATTATTAGGTATTCACTGTAAGTTAAAGATGGGATTGCCTTTTAGCATTTGGTGTATGCTAACATAGAGATTCATCTGGAATTCCATTCCTGGAGTGTCTTGTCAGTATTCAGTACGAGTCAGTAAAGTGATTCCTTTGTATTCATCTAGAGTTATTTAAACGGAATTTGTCATTTGCTGTGGCCTAAATCGATAAAGAGAAAGAGAGAGGGTCAAACAGAGAATCACAAAGAGGGAATGAGAAAGAAGTGTGTGTGTGTGTGTGTGTGTGTGTGTGTGTGTATATTTCACACACCTGCAGATACTCATGCACAAAGACAAACACATTGAGGTGCCACATGAAGAGGAAACAGGTGTTCTCCTCAACTGATTGTATAATACTATTATCTTGTTCTGATGGGATTATATGATTTGATTTGGATAACTTGTTGATCTTAAATACATTCTGCTTCTTGTGTTGGGGTTACATCTCTCTTGCCTTTTGTTGTGTGTATGATGTTCCTTTAAACAGTAAGGATAGTGATGTTGCATCTGCTTTGATAAAGGCTTTAATTCCAAATGCTTTGGCAGATTTGTCAGCTTGCTGTTGTAAATAAAATTACCCCGAAATAATCAAGAGATGAGATTTTACTGAGGCGGTCTCATGTCCCAAAATGTCTTTTGGAAAAAACAAATAAACATAATGCTCATATATGTTTAACACAGATTCTATAAGTGGACACATACAAAACAACATAGTGTTCCAAAGAACAAGTATCACACAATCACAGTCGAGACCTACAAAAATGTAAGACAAATGCCCAATGTGTCATGGTGGCAAAATAAGTCCATAAAAAAGCTGTTAAAACATATAAAAACATGCAGACATCCATTTCAGAGAACATTTTCAAAACCATAATAATAAAAGGTTAGTTGTTTAGTTCTGTATTTTCCCTTTTTTTTTAATCCACAACAAAACATGGAGAAAATTGTTTGAGCAAATTATCTGAACTGTCGTCCTCTCAATTTCGGTCCTGTTCCTGTCCAAGTTGATCCCCATAAAAGGTATGAGTGTGCATGCACACACACACACGCACACACGCATGCACGCACGCACGCACACACACACACATACATACATACAGACACACACGCGAGATAAGGACAGCGTAATGGAAGATGAATAAAGAGGGAGAGCAGGAGGAATAATTAGAAACATGAATGTTTGGTATTTGGGATGATGATATGATGAAATATGAGTCCTGCTGCCTGCAGGCCCTTTCAGAAAGTTCTCAGAGGTCATTCCCGAACACTCTAGAACATTCCTCTCCTTTCTGATGGGAATCCCAGATCTGCCAGTGTAGCTGTCAATTATATCCAGATTTTCAACTTTACTGGGGCCTCAATGCCACATCAATACTGCAATACCATCCCTTCATCTATCTCTGTCTCGTTCCCTCCATCCCATTCCTTTCTTTCCACACTGGCACAATAGCAAGAACAATGCCAGGGTGCCACCACATCAAACACCAACAAGAGAGTGAGAGAGGGGGGGGGAACGACAGAGTAAGAGACAGACAGAATTACAGTGCGGATCAAAATGTGATTGTGCATCAAAGCAAAACTGAGGGGAAAAACTTCCTCTTAAACTGATTATATATCCATGAGAAGAAAAACCACAATGTCTCTGTCTCTCGATGTGTTGCTCTCTGTCTTTGTCTGTCTCATGGTGCCAACTGTCTACACGCTACCAGTGTCTACTCTTACACATTGCTATCAAAGCCATTTCTGTGGGATCATATCCAGCTTTCCACACGGTTTTTCACTTGTATTCTTCCTTGTTCGGTAGCACTTTTCAGTTACTCTGCACATACTGACAACATACCGTAAACCAATGACCATTCACATATTTCGCATTTCAACTGGGACGATTAGCAGTTTTAAAGGGTTAATTCACCCTAAACTAAACTTGACATGTTTTCCTCTTGATCTCTGACAGCATTTTCCATATTTGTGGACATCGCCAGTGTCAATTTTGGGGGATAAGGACATATTTTCCTCATTAGAACTGTTGGCACAACAGTGATTTATAAGTCAGTTTCATGGAAAAGTTGATTTTTTATTTCCAATGGGGTGGCTCTCCCTCCGTGGGATGTTCACAGATCAAATTTGAGCTAATGTTGAGGAATACGGCATAGTGATTGATTTTTATTGAAAGAGATTTTGATGACTGATTTAAAAAATCTTTTATTTTAATGCAGTCTTTTGTTAAATAATTTAATGTGAGAAGAAAAAGATAGCTCATTGAATAATTTATCACATTTCATCTCTGCTAATTATTGATTAGTGGTATAACACAAACAAACACAAACACACACACACACACACACACACACAAATACTTTTATTTGGATCTAAAAGGCATCGCAGTGGGAAATCATTGACAAGGTGAAAGGTCTAAATGGCTCACATACCGTACTTTTACAGGTCTTTCCATTTATAATACTCAATATGTTTTTTTGCCTCTTTTTTGCAGTCCCCCTAGCAAATGTAAAATACACATTTGATGATGTATCATGTTATTGGTTCACTGAAGCACTCGCGCACAAACAGACACACACTTAACTTAAAAAATAATTGACCTGCTCTGTATTGTCTATATTCATACATATGATAATATACATTATGAATTAAGGCCTAAAATGTTGAATCAACTGAGTTTGGACATCCTCCAATTTATATTTACATAAGCATTTGTTGCAACAATAATGTGTAGACAAGAGACAAAGTGAAAAAGAGGAGAGAACAATAAGTGGGTATAGTGTGTGACATGGGCATGAAGAAATAGATTTGCTTAAACCAATATTACAAAAATCCTACATATTTGCACGTTCACATGCCAGAGACGCAAAAAGTTTTTTCTTTCACTCACTCGCACGTGCACACGCACACGCACTCACACACTCTCGCACGCACGCACGCACACACACACACACACACACACACACAAAGAGAGAGTTTGAAGAGTTCCAATTGTCAGAAAGCGATAAACGGGGTCAGATTTAATGTAAGCAATGAAAAATTAGAGGTTTAATGTGAGGATATAAAAAGGCTTAAATGTACGTAAAGAAGTTGAGGTGTCATTCAAGAGGACTAGTGATTCAACATTGTGAGAGAGTGAACTGAATAAAAAGGTGAGCCAAAAAAAAGTTGCTTTGTCTGTTTTTTTTTCTGAAATTTCTGGTCTCCGTTAACACCGGAGTCAATAGGGCAGTGAGATAGCACACTGTCATGTTTTCTACGTTGTGATGAGCAAATGAGGTATCAAGAGTGAAATTTGTGGGAGTAAGAGTTAGTTGCTGTTGTCCAGCCATCCCGTCAATCACTGGAGTGTGCACACAACAACTGTGCATAGAGACTTCACAATAATTCATGTAAATCTATTGTATTTATATAGCTCTTTTACATAGTACAGGAACCATTCAACATTCACACACATTCACACACTATGGCCGAGGCTGCCGTACAAGGTGCGACCTGCTCATTAGATGAACACTCACATGCATTTACACTCCAAAGGCACAGCATCGGGGGCAATTCGGGGTTCAGTGTCTTGCCCAAGGACACTTCAACAAGGGACTGCAGGGCCATGGATCGAAACACCAACCTTCCGATTGGCTCTATCACTGATCCACAGACGCCTTATTTCATCAGAAACATAGTTAAGTAAACGCTTTTAATGAAGATATGTACTGTTGTGTCTGTCCACACAACTGTGAAGATATATTAAGATACAGAGAGACACACGCACACACACACACACACATA
>NC_045746.1:13389449-13429449 GCF_008692095.1 Etheostoma spectabile
AGCAGTGTCCTTGACTGTGATGACTGCTTTAAATTCACCAAAGCATTTGCACATCAAGATATTTTAGACAGGACATTACCCCGTAAACCACCAATCAAAGGCAATGAGAGCAGCGTCCGAGAGGACTAGAGGCTCTCCTGACTCCTGTCCCATCACCCCTGTCCCTGTTGTCATCTGGAGTCAGTGATAAGAATTAGATCAGATGTTGTGTGGTTGTTCAACTCAGCTGCAATGGTCAGCACATCTCCTCCCTTCCCCTCCCCTCCCCTCTAAAGCTAATAAATACATCACAAAGTGCTTTATTACTGTTGCCCTAAATTATTTTTAATACCTTTCTCAGTTGTTACTTGTATACCCTCTATGTATATTATTTACTGATCTAATTAGTAAAATACACAGTGGATGACGTATTGCGTTATTGGTTCACTGTAACACTGACTTAGAAATAGACACACACTTGAATTAATAAAAATAATTGACCGTCTCTGTATTGTCTATATTCATATATATGATAATATACATTATAAATTAAGGCCTAAAATGTTGAATCAACTGAGTTTGGACATCCTCCAATTTATATTTACATAAGCATTTGTTGCAACAATAATGTGTAGACAAGAGACAAAGTGAAAAAGAGGAGAGAACAATAAGTGGGTATAGTGTATGATATACGCATGAAGAAATAGATTTGCACAAACCAATGATACAAAAATCATACATATTTGCACGTTCACATGCCAGAAACACACGTTTTTTCTTTCACTCACTCACTCCCTCGCTCGCGCTCGCACTCGCACTCGCACACGCGCACACACACACACACGCGCACTCACACACACACACACACACACACACACACACACACACACACACACACACACACACACACACTCTTTATTCTACAAACCGCGCTCATCCATCATCTTAGCTAATGTCACATGGGTAAACTTTCTATGACGACACATGATGTTAATCTATCATTCCTCCTCCTTAGTGTGTGTGTGTAGTCTTCTCTATTCTTCTATTATTTCCTTTTCCATCCCTCTCTCTCTAAGCTTTGTCTTTCCATATTTATGACATCGCTTTCATAAATATGTGTGTGTTAAAGCAAGATAGACTGAGTTTGATTGATGTGTGTTTGTACTTGTCCATGTCATTTCTTTGCTGCTATGTGTTTGTGTGGTTGTTTGTTAAGGGAAATAATGAAGATTTGTACAATTGTACATGTGACATGGATGTTTTTAAATAAGCAATTCAAAGAGTACAACAGTTTGATTAGCAGGGAAATGTTGTGTTAACAGAAGGCTTATATTCAGGAGAAAAAAAGTCAAATAAAAGATACATAATTCATGTAAAACAAGCAAACAGCAGTATCTGAAGGACAACATTTGCATGTAAATCTGATTTTGTTGTCCTTTTGCCTTTGCACATCCCTGGCCAAGAGCAATGACTCTTCAATTGTTTACTTTTAAGATATTTAAACAAAAGAAATCTCACAATACAACTCCTGTTTGACTCATCGACGAAGTTGTACTGTTCGAGCACTTTGTTTCATTCAGTTGTTTTCCTGTGTGTACCCTCCCCATTTATCTTTTCATTGTGTTAAAAAGACTCTCCTGCCTTTTACCACTTTATACATGTCATAAATAAATAAATGACATTGCCGAGACAGATCTGCTTTGATTAAATCACGGTTCATCAAATCCAATATTGCCTGCTAATATGCATCGGCATAATTCCCTGTGTAGCCCTTCATGTGCCTTCTATTGTTACAAAATGATTAAGACCTTGGCTGACAACTTTAACAGAATTCGTCATTGTTATAATAATGAGAATTGCCTTACAATGGAGATGCAGAGTTTTGCAGCCTCAGGTTTTGATGGGAACAAAATATTCAAATCCTTAATAAATAGGCTTTTTTACTTTTTGTTTTTTCTCTCTCACTGTCTATGTTCCTTATCTCTCTCACCCCTTGCTTAGTTGTAGTCATCCTTTATTTAAATGTTTTTTAACAACAGTGTTTAGAGAACATCCTGGGATAAAAAAATTGCACTTTAGAATAAGAGCAAACAAACAGCTTATTTTTTTTATTCACTTCTTTATTTGCTTCTCTCTTTTAGTGTTGCTCTCTCTTTCCTCTTCATACTTTCTGTCCTTCCATCAACCCATCCAAACGTTATCATCCTCTGTATTGTTCAGAACAGGTGACATTGATATGCAGACTGGATTTGTGCATTTCAATTTGAGTGTGTACTCTGTGTATGTGTGTGTGTGTGTGTGTGTGTGTGTGTGTGTGTGTGTGTGTGTGTGTGTGTGTGTCTGTGTGTGTGTGTGTGTGTGTGTGAGAGAGAAAGAGAGAAACCGAGGATGATGATGATAATGATGATGATGAATAAGGCTCAAGAGAGGAGGGAGAGAATTACCTCTGAGCATGAGGGAGTGAAATACAGACAAAAAGAAAGGCAGAGGAAAAGAGACATTGGAATGGGGTGAAAAGGAGTGATAACGCAAATCCAGACGAGTGAGAGGGAAAAAATGAAATAAAAAGAATTGAAAGGGAGGCAAACACTGGGAGGGATGAGGTGAGGGAAACAGGAGATGAGAAAGAGAGAGAAAGAAAAGTACTCCAGTCTGAGGTGGGAGCACGTTTCACGATTCCCATGTTGTTTTGGATGGTGAAAGAGAAGGATGGAAAGAGAGATGGATTGGCTATAATCGCATCTTCTGTGGTGCGTGCACGTTTCATGAATCCCATGTTGCTTTTTGGCTCTAAGCAACAAATTGAGGGTAAAACTAGCAGCAGAGATGAGGAATGAAAAATTTAAGATAATATTCAGAGCCATTCCCTATGGAAACCTATTCTGAGGCACTGCATATGAAAGTAGAGAGAAAGAGAGTTAGACACTGGAGAGGAGTGAAGCATTAGTAACTCGAGAGAGGAAGACAAAGAAGGTGAGGAAGAAAAAAAGAGGAGGTTAGGAGGCAAGGATGTAGGAAGAAGGGTAGATAATGGGAGCGAAGTTGATACGGAACAAAACAAGCGTAGCAGTGCATATCAGACATAGCCTGTAGCAGAGTCTGGGTGATTTCTTCCAAAAACATCACATAGATGAGTGCGGTAAACATATTGACTGATTACCTGGTGAGTTCACTAGAATCTTTCAACTCTCCAACATACTGTGATTGTTGGCGTCCTAATCATGATCCCTTGCACGATTCAGCGCAAGCTCATATGTGCTGAATTCCCTACTGTATCCAAATAAAATGGGTAAAATGTTTGCCAGGAGGGAAACAAAATGGCTTCCTCCAAATGGATCCAGATGGAGTTGTGACATCAAAGCCAATATGGTGAGGGACAAGATTCCCAACTTAAGGGGCTTGTGGGGACGCTGGCCAGGTCCACATTAGACCATAAAGAGTCCCAACAGTCTCTAGTCTTCTCATAAGTTATTCATGTGCAGGCGGCAGGTCAGGTTGTGCTGTATTCTGTGTTAATGTCAACTCAGCTTTCACACCAAAACTTTTAACACTTACTGAATTCTTGCACATACTTGTACACAAGTGTGCTTTGATTTAGTTTGAGTATTGAGTAACTGTCAAAAGCATCAAAAGAGAAACAAACGTCTGCAGTTTAGTTACAACAATAACAGTTTAGAAAACTTTACCACAAACGCATGGATTTATTTATGACTGTCGTAGTGAGGTAGAAGTTTCATCTTCTCCACAGGCTTTCATTCAAGCCGTTCCCTGACCCATACAGATCAAATCTCCCTCACCTACAAAAATTATTCAATAGTCCGACTGATCAGGGATCAGATAAACACCACAGTAGCTCGATGCACCTTCTGGATGACCTTATCTCTTGGAACTCTGCCTTTGCCCTTTCATTTCAATGAGAAATGACATCAACATTTCTGAGTCATCCCAGTGCAACACCTCTTGTCTTGATCCCAGGCAACAGATAATGGATGTGTCCACGGGACAGGCTCTGCTATTGGTCATTGTTCTTAAAGAAGACTTACTGACGGAGTTTCAACATCTGGCTAATGTGTCAATTTGTCTTTCTAATGCTTGTTGGATGCATTTACACAACAGATGTTTTTATATTCAATAGTTATCTGATCTGCCAAAGATGCACAAAGTGTAACAAAGCTGTAACAAAACTGGTTGCAGAAAAATGACGTGTTTTTAAAGTAACCTGATTTTTAAGTTAGGCTAAATTATCTACATCAGAGTTTTCTAGCTCGAGATAACACCACAATAGCAAAAACGAACTCTGTATTGAATGATCTATTATTAAAACAGGCGACTGGATTCACAACAGCCATAATATACGCCGTAATAAATAAAAATCAGGCCGAAGTGGAAATGTTTCTTTGGAACCATAGAAACAAAAAGGAAAATAAAAAGGCTGAACTTTCAAATGTAATAAGAAGAATGCTCACCAGCCATGCCCCAAAGAATGTAGTGATGTAGGGATAAATCTTGGGACACCAACATGGAATAAACAAACTCTGTGATGATGTTCAGATGTCACCACACACCAGATCTCTAAAAGCTCTTCTTTATTCTTGTATTAGATGGGAGCGAGTGGTGCATTTCACATTCAGCTTCTGGTTTTGCTCATCCAGAAATAAAAAAAGAAAATAAATAAAGGCAACTTCCTAAAAGATCTGGTGGCAAGGTGAAATCTGAGCATCTACAACAATTGTTTATCCTGCGCTCTTCCAGCAATCTATTTGAAATTCTTTTTAGTTGTGAGGGAATAAATTAACTCTTTGAACTCAGTGGAGAGTTCATACATCTGGGACTAGAGGTATCAGAACTTTTCTTGACTCCCACAATGACTAGATATGATGGTGGTCATCATGGTGATGTATGTTGGACGCTGCATAATGTTTATAACCCAGCCACAATTGAGTAGTGTTGGTTCTGCTCTGACCTTTAGTCCTGTGTGTCTATCCATGAGTGACATCAGCCATCACAGAACTGCTGGCTCATGATAGGACCCAAGAACTGCTGAGTCATCACATTATGTGGATCATTTACTGCTAACAATATTCTTTATAGCCCAATTATGACTTTGCATTTTCTGTTTTGCTTTCCCCCTCTCTGTTTCCTTCTCATTCTCTCTCTCTCTCTCTCTCTCTCTCCCTCTCTCTCTGTGTCTTCTCTCTGGAGCATAATGATTGGTTTCCTGTTCTTTCTTCCACACATAAGAATTATAAAATGAATCTATGGGGACGATAACGAGGATTTATGTCAAGCCTAGATGGTCACACGTGATATTTTAGTTGATGTAATGACACTTTTGGCCTTTCATTGACACACACACACACACACACACACACACACACACACACATACACACACACACACACACACGCACGCACAAAGATACATGCCAACATACACACAGGTACATGAACTAAAGCAAAAGTATTACATGCACAAGGTAACACTTTCTCCTTGTTCATACTGAAAAAATTTGCAAAAGCAGAATAAAAATGTATTCTATCAACATAACAAGGAAATGTTCTGCAAATAAAATGGTCATACTGAATGTGATCACATATTTTCACTGTTAACATATTTATTATTTATTTTCCCTACAGTAGTTGCTCCTGCAAAAGAGCATGATGTTGTTGTCATGGTATTGTTTTTATTGTATTGTAAGTAAGTTGTGTTGAACTTGTTAGCAAACAGTTTCCTTTTTTTACATCCACCAGATACAGAGCAATATTAGCTTTCATTTGGAGTTGTGAATGGCCACCTGACAAATGGGAAATATGAACTCTCTTTTAATTTTAGTATTTGGAATTTAACAACTTTTTTAGCAGAAATATCTGTCTCTTTAACAGATAAATGCGCCATTATATTTACAAACTTGGCTTTAACAGTTATCAGAGCTTTTTTTGTGCCAAAAAACAGCTCTGATAAAGCAAAAGCACTGATAAGCACTAAAGAAAAAGCACTAATGAAAACAGTTTGGTTGCAGGCCGCAAAACATGACATGCTGAAAAATGCTAAAAAGGCAGATCTGAGAGGAACTGTCGAGTCCGGTGAAGATTTTCATCACTACGGGGGATGCTTTTAAATTATTGATATGGCGCGGGATAAGCTAACATTGGAAAGTAAACCTTGATTGGAAGCCCAGCCATCCACACTAGCCTACTCTGTATTGAAAGTAGTCAAAATGACAAAACTACCTATAAATAAAGATGAAATGCTATCGAAATTTAGATATGTAAATAACAAAAAATATTGGCTTGTAGGTACAGAACACAAAGTGGATTCAAAGAGTTGAGAGGCTTATCTGCAAGTTCAAAAACCCTCCAGATCTGAGGCACACCTTATTTACTGCACTGTGTTCACCCATAAGACTATGAAGATCAAGGACATACTTGTGAAACATTGGCATATTCTACAAAACGACCCATCCTTGAAGGAAACCTTTAGAGCTCTACCTATGGTAACTTTAAAAGAGGAAGAAACATAAGGGACAGAGTTGTCAGAGCATGTCAACATTTTGATGTCTCTAACAGTAAGCAACTAAACCTGCAGTGTGGAGCCAGTGTAACAAAACCCGCAAGTCTTTCAAACACCCTGTCAATGGGAAGACCATCAGCATTAAGGATGTTATTACCTGCAACAACACAAAAGGTTTACATGACACAGTGTCCATTTGGTAAAATATACATCTGTGTGACATCCCATTCCCTTCAAGAGCGTATCACTGATCATAGGAGCTCCATTAAGAGGAATGATGTAATTAGTCCTGTTGCCAAACATTTTAATGAAATGATAAAAATGATAAAAAATAAAGATGTAATGTAATGTTAACATTACATCTTTATTTTTTAGAGACATTCAAGTGATCACGTCCAGCCAAAGTTGTAATGTTAACTTTCTTAGTACAAAGAGAGACAGAGAGAGAGAGAGAGAGAGAGAGAGAGAGAGAGAGAGCATTTTGGCCACACCCATCCCACCCCATTGACTGAAATACATGTAAATGACTGGTTTTCCTTTATATATTTGACCTTTTTTACATCATACCCATGTTTTTTTAAATGTTCTTTGTAATGTGTGTTATTGTGATAAACCTGATGAAGGCCACAAGCTAAAACTCATTGGTCTGACAATGCAGTTCTTTACATTAAAAGTGCTTACACCTATGCAGACTTGTTCCTTCTCAGTGCACCTTTGAAGCAGATGAAGAAATCCCTATTCTGCCTCATGATTTCCCCTGACAGCTATAGTTATATCGCATTTTCTCTAAAATGAATGTCTGTCTGTCTGTCTGTGTGTGCTCGCGCACGGTGTGTGTGTGTGTATGTTTGTGTTGTGTGTGTGTGTGTGGTGTGTGGTGTGTGTGGTGCATGCGGTGTGTTGTGTGTGTGTGTGTGGTGTGTGTGTGTGTGTGTGGTGTGTGTGGTGTGTGTGTGTGTGTGTGTGTGTGTGTGGTGTAAAAAAGTGATATTTGATCTGTCCTTTTTATCAGCAGACAGAGGAGGTCTGAGTAAAAATTACTTTATGCATTCTGTACTAACAACATTATCTTGTTATTGCCATAATATAGTTACTGAGAGAGAGATAGAGAGAGAGAGAGAGAGCGAAGAGAGAGAGAGAGAGAGAGAGAGAGAGAGAGAGAGAACAAAAGGATATAAAAGCTTTGTGGCTAACTGGTTAAGAGATCAGACCATGTGCTTGTGACACTCGGGTCAAATTTATGTACATAATACTTTTGTCACATGTCCTCTTGTCTGGTATCTTTCCGTGTGTCCTAAGTGATCATCTTTTATGAAGAAACATTTTAATCCCATTACAACTGTGTCTGGCACAAATCTGCTGCCTCTGTTGACTCAGTTTTGATTTCCTGTGACCACACAAAGTCTTTGGTCTATCATGTCTAGACAAAAAAAGAACGATTGTCCTCACCACTGTGTGGAGGTTTGGTAAATATGGCAACATTGCCCAGACCAGAACTGTTTCTGTTACATTACAAGGCAACTAAAAAGCTTTGCTTCTAAAATAGCAACACACCGTTTGAATGAAGTGTTTACAAAGTCTTTTTCCAATGGGGTTTGGGGACTTGAGTGCTTGGAGGATACAGCAATAAAACATGTTATAAACTGGCTGCTGTACATTTAAGATAACATGAATAATAGACTGAATGTGATAAATATTTGCATTTGTGAAATGGATCACAAAAGTAATTATTGAACCTAATAGTTATATTATAGACACCAACTCGTTGTTGTTCACATACATTAGATACCTGTTTTTGAATAAAAAACTTGTATCTTAGAACTTGTGAATCATGAAATCTAAACCCTCTTTCCTCTTTTGGGGTCACCAAAGTTTACCCAATAAAAAAAAATGGAGACGTAGCAAAAAAGAAAAGAAATTGAAGACTTCCATGAGGCACCAATAAAAATGAGATGGCCCATTTTGATTGTGTCCCATTAGCAGCAGAAACCTAATATACCAGCCTTTCCCCCTTGCTGCGGGTTAAGAGGTTCACAAAAAGCCATGATTGGAGAACAGACACACAAGGATGGAGAGGAGAAAAAAAACGAGAAAAAGGGTGAGGCTTCAAATTTGTAGAAGGACTAGATGCAAAAACAGTTGATTATTACCTCACTTTACTTCATATGGGTGGTTTATTGATTTGCCACAAATCCAGTCCCAGTTAAACCAGTAACATTAAATTTATAATTTATTAAATTATTTAAGTTGATCTTCATAAATATTAAACAAACCTTTTTCCTATAAAAGAAATTCAAAATTCCAGAAGAATGAAACAACTTGAAAACACAAACCCTATCTCACAATGTTAATAGAATGTGAATTCTCCTGCTGGGGAACAAATATTTTCAATTATTCTGACACCACTTGAATGCAACACAAACACCCTATATCACAATGTTTACTAAAGTGAAAAATTTGTGTATCCGCTGATTCTGATCTGCCTCAAAATATAATGGGCTTTTTTACGTGGTCCATGCTACACCCTTCCACCAACTTTCAAGAAAATCGGGCCATAAGTTTTTCCCTAGCCCTGCTGAAAGACAAACAACCCAAACTGAAAACATAACCACTTTGCTGGAAGTGATTAATGGCTAGATTAATTAAACAAACGAAACATGAACTATTTGATCACTGCATGTAATCATTTCCTCTAAGAACAGTGTACACAATGGTATCGTTTAAAGTTGCTAATTTATTTATTCGGATGTAAAACTTTACTTTCATGTTCAGTTATTAAAGAATGTTGCATTAATTCAAAAAGTGAAATATTTAGTTAGATAAAAACAACTTTTTGTGTAAATGAACACTGCGTCTGAGAACATTAGTGAATTTATATTCATAATTAGTCTGAGTGCTTTTAGGCTGCTAATGGATTGTCAATGGAAGTTCTCTAAGTGCAGCAAAGAGCAGAATCCAAATGTTTGTGTGTGTGATTACACTCACACACACACACACACACACACACACACACACACACACAACTGTAACTGAAGAGCAGAACATATTGAACAAGATGGAGTGGAGAAACAGAGAGGGAAAGGGAGATGCCCTAATTGCAGTTGTTCATCCTAAATGACCAGAACATCCTAATCACTTATCACTAATTACACTTGTGTCTGTCTGTCTGTCTGTTTGTCTGTCTGTCTGTCTAACTAGCTGGCTGTTTGTGTTTGGCTGGTGGGCTGAATGGGTGATTTACTATTTGGCTTGCTGGCAAACTGTTTGGCTGGTTGTTTCTCTGGCTGACTGACCACTTGGCTTTATAACTGGATGTGTAATTGGATGAGTGACTAGCTGGATTACAGCCTGACTGACTGGGTGACTGACTTATTGACTGGCTAACCAACTGACTGAATAAAATTATATTTATAAAGTGCAAAGGTTAATCCCAAGTTGCACTGGATCGGCTGTATTTAGTAATACCTGGCTCTCCAGTGAGAGGTAGTGAATCACTGGGCAAACAGTCTTGCTCTGACAACTGAATGGATGGATTTGAAGGGTGCAATGGGTGCAGCTCTGCAATAAGAAGTAGAAATGCAGTGGGAAAAATGGAAATGGAAAATTTGGTTATCTGCTGTGGCAGTGCAAGTGAGAAAGTGTGTGCATTATCAATAACATCCGAAAGCTTAATAGCAACAACAATGAGGTAATGTAAATTAGGAAGTAGGTTAAACGATGTAATTAGTGCAAATGGAAAGAACACTAGTAAATATTAATTGTTGCAGACTGTTGATGTGAGAAACAGCTGGAGACAATAACCACATAACCCTCAGTCTACAATCTAATCTAAAGTACATTACAGTAAATAAACCCTAAAATGTTTTTCTATGGCCCTACAAAGTGTTGAGCACAGAAAACAATGTCAAGGTAATTTTTAACAACATTTGCAAATAACAAATTACTAAAAATATGTATATTTGAATCCCTGAAAACACCAGAGATGTGGGCAACAAATAAGAGGTCTGCAACCAGGCTACAAATTACCTGGCAAAATACACCAAATCAGCCAGCAAATGGAAGATTCACACACTGTAACCCAGCAACTCAGTTTGTTGGAAAATGGTAGCGTAGTCATTGAACTGATGACAATTGCATATATTCACAAATATGGATAAAAAGTTGTCTTTTGTTTAATCTCACTTTGAGTTATATTAAGGTTGATTTAGCACTGCAGTCCTTATATCAATCTTAAAGTGCATTACATGTGTTTCTAGCATGCAGACATACACACACACACATTTTGCGGAACTTAGATTGATGCAGTGTTTGAAGAAGTCCAGATGGTGTGTCTGTTAAACAGTACTCCCTGCAGAGAGGTTAAATATGCACGCGCTAACAGACACAGTAACACAGTAAACAAACATTATCATATACTGCATCATTCTTCAGCTAACTGCAAATTAGTTCTTCAAGGACTTAATTCAAATGTTTTGCAAAATGTTATATTTTGCAAATCTTAAAAGGGCCTGCAATATTAACACATCAACACATTGTAAGTACAGAAAAATCCTCAAATCCAATGAAATCCAATCCAATTTCATAGGTCTTGCAAAGCAAACATCACCACTGTTCAGATTTCCTGAATTGTAAAGTTAAAAAAGCTAAAAAAAAAAAAAACAGGAATCTGTTACCACACACATTCATAAATCCCAATGCTTTTAGAGCATTGTGAGCTTTTAGAACCTGTTGGCCTTTTATTTATGAATTTAAAGTGTTAACCAGACATCCATGCATTTCAACACCCGCTATTTTGCCAGTTAAATCATTTAATAACTTAATGAATGAATTAATGACTTCTTCTTTTTGGGCCTTGGTCTTAGCTACAAACACACTGGGGCACAGTGATATGTTCGAAAAGACTGGAATCCCCAAGCAGTCCCACCTTGTTCACTGATAGACTAGAGGTAAAGAAAGGATACCAATTTTGGACTGCTTTGGTCTAACTCAGCTACAGTAACAGCTAACATGTAGCTTGTTTGCTACATACTGTATACTGTCAACTGCTGTGAATGCCAGCCTGCTTTGAACCTAGGAATAATTTGGATGCACGTTAAAGCACAATTGTATACAGTATACAAGTGGTGATCTACATATAGTAGTAGTTCTGTTGTTGATTTACATTGGACTAATGTGTCTCAATCAGTGTGATTAGATTCAATTTGGCATGGGGCATTCGTATACTTTTGTTACTTATTTTTCTCATTTAGTACGTTTTAAAGTACACATTGGCCAGTCATAAACTATTGCATTTTAGCATTGTGTGTGAATCACTCGGTGTGTTACTGTCGCAATAATATCTGACATACTCCTGTTTTGGTTACAGTTTAGTCGTTTTTGGCACCAAGAAGATCCTGACCATTAAGATAATTACCTGGAATGTACGTGGCTTGGGAGGGCAAATTAAACGTTCTAAAGTTTTCTCACACTTAAAGAACCTTTCCGCTGATTCGTCTTCCTGCAGGAGCACACCTACCATAGATGATCATCTAACTGCGTAGCCTTGGTGTCGGACAAGTCTTTCACTCCAATTTTAATAGTAAATCTATAGCCACCGCAATTCTATATTCATAAACGAGTCAAGTTCATCCCAGATAACATACACTGTGACCAGGTGGTCGTTATGTTGTAATTTCAGGTATGCTTTTTCAAACACCTGTTTGTTTAGCAAACGTGTACGCCCCCAACTATGCACCCCAAATTTCATGTCCACAATCTTTTCACATATACCAAATTTGGATACTCACAAGTTAATATTAGGAGGGGACTTCAATTGTGTTACTAACCCTGTTATTGATCGCTCTAACTCCAAAACAGCCACGCCAACTGCTAGTCTAAGACTCTATCGGCCTTTATGGATCAATTGGCGTGTGTTGACCCCTGGCGTTTCTTTCACCCCAGTGTAAGGATTTTTCTTATTATCCACTGTCCATCAGGTCTACTCCGTATTACTACTTCTTTATTGACAAGCCTTTCTATCTCTGTTAGTTCCACACAATACACTGCCATTGTCACTCTGACCACGCACCCACATTTTAGTCTTTGTTCCCGTCAAGCTCGCATAGGCATCAAGGAGGATGAGGTTCATTCAGGCTTACTTGCTAACGCAGATTTCTTGTGATTTTGTTTCCACAACATAGATTCATTCTTAGAAACAAACCGGTCTAGTCACGTATCCCCATCGTCCTATGGGAAACGCTAAAAGCGTTTATTCGTGGGGGCATTATATCTTTCAGTGCACATTTAACCAAATAGAAAATTTAAACAGCGGAACTAATGGACGCATATAGATATAGACAGACAGCAGGCCGCAGCAATCAACCAGCTGGGCAACCAAGCGCCTGCAGTTCAAAATGAATTCAATTTATTATCAACAGGGAAGGCGAATCTACTAAGACGTACAAGCGACGACTTTTATGAGCATGGAGATAAGGCTGGCCGCATTCTAGCCCACAATTGCGCCGTCATGCGCTGCCCGCTTCATATCACAAATCTCTGACTCTCTCAAAACAAACTCTGACCCCATCAAGTATAAACTCAGAATTTTTCCTTTTATTCCACGCTCTACAAATCACAGCCCCCTCCTGACACCTCTGTATGGACCCTTTTCTTAACAACTTAGACTTCCAACTGTAATGAAGAACTGCAAAACGTTTAGATGACCCCTAAGTCTAGAGAAATCACTTCCTGCTTTCTCAAATGCAGAGTAATAAAACGCCTGGCGAGATGGTTACCCAGTGGAGTTCTTTAAAATTTCTGCACAGCTCGCTCCTATACTTTAGAAGCTACAACGATTCTCTGACGCGGTGTTTTGCCTCCAACACTCAATCAGCTTTATTTCTCTAATAGTAAAGAAGGATAGGACCCAAATCTATGTGGTAGCTATAGACCCACTAACTTGCTTACAATGATGTAAAGCTGCTGCAAAAGTGCTGGCGCGTAGACTTGAGACTTGCCTCCCAAGTACATTTCAGAAGACCAACAGGTTTATCCTTGGCCGTCAGCTATCCAGTAATGTGCGAAGGCTTTTGAGTGTGATTCTCTCTCCCTCTGCTTCTCCATCCCCAGAGTGGTGATTTCCCTGGATGCAGAGAAGCGTCGACCGTGTAGAATGGCAATATTTATTTGCGGTTCTACATAAATTTGGTTTCGGCCCCAAATTCATCTCTTGGATTCGCCTATTGTACACTGCCCCTGTAGATAGCGTCAAAACGAACTCTGACGTTTCTTCTCCCTTCCCTCTCACACGTGGCACTCATCAGGGATGCCCCCTTTCACCTTCACTATTTCCACTGGCCATCGAACCCCTGTCTATTGCTCTCAAGGGCTCCCCAGCATTCTCAGGTATACTAAGAGGAGGCATGGAGCACAGAGTGTCACTGTATGCCGATGACCTATTGCTATATGTACAAGACCCTGTAAACTGTGTTGATGCAATAGTGGATCTGCTGAAGACTTTTGGCACGTTCTCAGGGTACAAACTGAATATTGCTAAAAGTCTCTGTTTCCATGTTAATCAGTCCGCCAAATCCATTTCTCCAGGAGTCCTGCCCTTCTACTTTTCCCCCAATGGTTGTAAATATTTAGGCGTGAATATCTCTCATTCTCTAAGTTCCCTTCATAAAAATAATTTCATTAAACTGACTGAAAATATCAAACTAGACCTTCAAAGATGGCGCACACTACCCCTCTCACTTGTTGGCCGAATTGAAACAATCAAAATGAAGGTTTTGCCTCGAATACTTTTTCTTTTTCAGAACCCTCCTCTTTTTCTTCCCAATTGTTTTTCAAAGCATTGGATACCATTAATCGTCCTTCCTCTGGGCTGGCAAATCCAAGGATCCAAAAAAGAATTTTGGAGAGTCCCAAACTACAGGAGGTTTTGCCTTACCATATGTTGTTGTATTATTGGGCCCTAACTCCAAATCTGAAGAAATGGTGCCATAGCCCAAGATTGTGTGGGGTGCCATGGAAGCTACTCTTGTACTTCACCCTCACTCCCTGCATTACTGTTTGCACCCCTTCCTATGCGACCCTCCCAATACACCAATAACCCTGTTGTTCTCTCATCACTGAAAATCTGGAAACGTTCAGGACTCATTTTGGATTAAAATCCCCTTCTGTCCTCATCCCCATATGCAACAACCATCTGTTTTTACCTTCCGCATAGACAACATTTACACGTTGGAAGAGGATGGGCCTGGTCTCTTTTAGTGACCTTTACATAGATAAGCCTTTGGAAATATGGCCGACCTTTCTGCAAATTTGGGACTCCAAAGTGATCTATCAGATATTTCCAGTTGCGCAATTTCACCAAAACACACTTGCCTCATTTCCTGTATTACCTGAAAAACATCTGTTAAGGGGATCATGTCCTCCTCAGCATCACAAATAACATCTCCTCAATATATGTCTCCTTTCATCTCAACTCTCCCCTCCTTCGGGCTTAGGGGTGTTTGGAAAGGGACCTAGTCGTGCACTAGATGAGGACTGGTGGAGAAATTATACTCAGAGTTCATAGTACTGCATCTGTGCACGTATGAGACTCATTCAATTTAAAGTGGCTTCAGCTTCACTACACAAGGGCCAGACTGAAAAACTATTCCCTGATACAGATGTCTCTGCATCAGGTGCTCTCAATCTCCAGCAGACCATACACACACTTTTTTTCTCCTGTCCAAGCACACTTTTTGGACATCCTTTTTTGACACCCTCTCTGTGTCCTTAATATCCCTGTGTCCCCATGCCCCTTGATTGCTGTTTTTGGTGTGTCTCCCATTGTAGGAAGATTTATAGCTACCAACTGATGTTATTGCTACCGTTTTTGATAGCCAAACGTCAGATACTGCTACAGTGGAAGAGCCCAAAGCCGCCTAGCACAAAGTCCTGGTTGACGATGTATTGTCATTCTTACACCCTAGAAAAAATCAAACATACTGTCGAGGATCCCTGAAGAAATTTCATAAAACCTGGGACCGCTCCTTTCCTATGCAAACTATCTATCCTGACCAATGGTAGTTACCCCCCCCACTTTTTTTTTTTTTTTTTTCTTCCCCTTTTATTTTAATTTAATTTTAATTTAATTTTACTACTTGTTCATTATTTTTTCTCCTTCTTGAGGGAGGAGATGGGTGGGAAAGTGTAGAACAAGTGAGATACATGTTCAATATCTGGTTAAAGAGTGACGGAGGGAGGGGATGGGTGGGAATGTATGTGTTTCTGTTCTGTTAAAAAAAGCAAAGAAATGTCAAACCTGCTAACCTTTGGTATTCCCAATACAGCCTGTAATAATTTATGAGGTTTTGACCAATAAACATACTTTGAAAAAAAGAAAAAAAGAAGATCCTGACCATGACTTGATTAATATTTGAAGTTTGGCAAGAGAAAGGAAAGAAAAAGAGAAACAACAGATACAGATGTGAAAGGTAAAAAGCGATGCCTTCTTGGTTAATATGATCAGTTATTTCTCCATAATATTGTCCACACAAGTCTTTGTATCTGTCAGTGTGCACACAGCATATTGACAATTTAAATTCAGTGAAAAGCCCTGCAACCTGTTGCTAATTTAATACATGTTTTTTTAGCCTTTAATAGACGGGACAGCTGTAGACAGGAAAGGGGGAAGAGAGAGGGGGAAGACAAGCATCAAATGGCTACAGGTCGAACTTGAATCCTGAGCCACAGCGTCAAGGACTGAGCCTCTGCATATGGGTGCCAGCTCTATCAGGTGAGCTACCCAGGCGCCCGAGACACTGTTTTTACACAGCAACTCAACACAATCTGTGGAGCTAAAATAGTTTCCAAATATCTTATATCTGATATGTGCAAAAAATATCAATTAACAAATCATGAAAAGACATGGCAATAAAATGAAACAATTTGTTGAGGAAAGAGCACAAATCCCCTGCAAAACTTCAAACTTTTTGCTTCGTATTAAAACTGCAACTAAACTTTTTGATAACATTACTTATTAACAATGTCTGTACTGTACATACATTTACATCGTATATGATGGCAGATGAGACACACACACACACACACAGTAGAAACTCAATGGCCTTGCAGCCATGGAAAACAACTACTTAGCACAGAAACAGAGAGGGGGGGGGGAGACTACAGAATAACTTTAACTGTCGATCATGTTGCAGACAACAGGCCAATAACATTTGACATAACAACATACATATGTGTGGTGGTCTGGAAGAAACCATCAGATGTCATGGCTACTAGTCTGTTTCAGAAGAATGAAAATGAGTGAAGTCTTGTCTTTGAGCTTGTTACACTACTACAGTTTAATCCCTTCTCTTTCTTTTGATGCCTAAATGGCTTTTGAACAGGCCTGGGAGATGTTTAAATATCAAGGATTTAGGGGGGTGGCAGCCAAGACATACGTTTCTTTTTAAGTACAAGCAGGGAGGCGGGGACACACAGCTGCTGCTGCTGCTGCTGCTGCTGCTGCTGCTAGTCTCAATCCTTTTTGTGGAGCATGCATTACATTTTTTACACTCCTTTTTCAGTCTTCAGTACCCTAAATCTGCTTTAACTGATCCTCGTGACAGCTTGGACTGAACTCTGAACCTGTCCGACCAACAGAGGACCAGAGCAAACAAAAGGCACCCATTGTTGTTGTACTAAAACCAAATGAACTCACTATCCTGCAAGGTGGCGTGGATGAAACTTTCCACCTCGCAACAGAACGTGGGCTGACTATTTGTGCTGCTGACTAATGGTGGTTAATGGTGTCATGTCGGCTTCATAACAGGCAACGTGACACAGGGTGTAAAAGATGAAATTTTAGTTTGCTTTAGAAATGTAAAGCCTCAGTATATGAGGCTTTTTATGACTCTTGTAATTGCTTTTAATGATTCTATTTATTGCTGTTGGTTGTCTGACTTTATATTTTGTTTATTGTATGTGGGTGTCTGACTGCAACTGTTTTTTGTTCTCAGGTTTATCTTTAAAAAAATAAGAGTTTGATCTTAATGGGAGTTCTGGAATAAAGGAAATTACTACGGAAATTTTATTTTTCACATTTTTACAATTTTTGTATTGACCAGACAAATTTAAAAGTAATCCTCTGTTTAGCGTTTTAAAGCCCTGACCTGAATTAATTAACACCAGTTAATACCATTAAATATTGATGTCTCCTTAAAAAAATAATTTCAATCAAGATTAATGCATCAACATTTAACATTTGTGTGAAATGTTTGGATGGCAAAACATGTAATTGGAGTACTTAAACTTTACATACAGTACATAGTACATATTCATATTTACTTTAAGACTTCAAGAGCTCTATGCAAAGGTAAAAAATGGCAGAAATAGACACAAATATGTATACATAATAGGAAGGCAATGATTGTTAGTGACTAAAATGTAAAAAACTGTCAAAAGAAATTTGCATTTCTCAGAGCTCAATGTGACATATTCAAATTATGTATTCAATTCATAAAGAGATAAAACAGACAAAAGCAGCATGGAGCCGTGCCCTTTTGGGATTTTTGCTTGATGAATCAAATATGCAGCAGATAACTAAAATGGTTACATAATAGTTTCAGCTGAAATGCAAAATATAAAGATAAGAAAGATAACAGTAAGATATAAAAAGTAAACATGTTGCTTTATGAGAGTTGCAAGAGTTGATTGGAGAATAAATTAGTCGTTCCATCCTCCCTTCTTTTACCCACCCATCTTTCACCATGCCTCAATCTGAGAGGAGAAGGAGAGAAAGATTTTTTTCCCTCATTTCACAGTAAAAGCCCTCTGAACAAAAAACTGACTGTACAGGTCATTAAGTTAAAGCATGCACACACAACATTTGGGCCAGAACAGTTACTGCTCGTTAGTTGAGGTAATGTTTATATAGCATTATGCCACCACACACACACACACACACACACACACACACACACACACACACACACACACACACACACACACCAACAGCAAAGGTATACATGTTTCAACATGGGTACTGAAAAGTAAGAAAGAGAGACGGAGGGAGAGAGGAAAAAGAGGGCTGATTGAGTAAGACGCAGACAGAGAAAGAGAGAGAGGCCGTGATGTAAAGTTATATTTGAGTCAGATGTAATAGCTGTAATTATATTGGCGATATGGAAGGCCTGAGTCTGTGTGTATGTGTGTGTGTCTGCAATCGAACAAAGGGCCACTTGTGTCAGGGGCTGCTCATTGCAGCTCTTACCGTAATGATATTCCAACGCTTGCCGTGTGTGTGTGTGTGTGTGTGTGTGTGTGTGTGTGTGTGTATGTATGATGTTGAGTCTAGAAGGGAAATGACTACCATGCAGTGCCAGACAAACCCCCCCCCCCCACACACACACACACACACACACACACGCACACACGCACACTCACTCACTCACTCACTCACATAGGGGATTAGTTGTACCTGCATAACATAGTTTGATATTTATGTATGAGGGGAAAGGGATAGGGGTGGTCATATACAGACTGATTAGGTGTACGTGTGCAAGTTTGAAACTCACAAGCCTGTCTGTCTTCTTTGACTTCTGTCATCTGTATTTTAAATCTACATGTTCTTTGTCCTTCTGTCTCATTTTCTCATCTTTCTTCTCTCTTTTCTTACCCCTCCCTCCATCTTTACCTCCATCTCTCTCCTGGTTCAGGGAGTTTAGTCTGTGTAACTTTTACTTCCAATTTAGAAACAAAAATAAGACGTTCTGCACAGTGTGTGTGACGTCATTAGGTGTGTGTATGATCCAGATGGATTTTCCACAGTGCTTTCCTTGATGGGCCGTACGCAAAGCACGCACACACACACGCACTCTATTCCTGGACAAGATTCCCTTCACTTTGTTAAATCCAGGGGGAATTTTGTGCCACCATTTATCTGTTTATCTGCTTCTTATCGAGCACTCACTGCTGTTGAGTAGATTACCTTTGACCTCACTAATGAACACACGGGTAAATATAGAGAATTTTTAGATTTGTTATGTAGGCATTTTATATTCTTAGTTTTACCTGTGCATGAAAAATCTCATAACTTACTTGCTGTTTTTAATTTTTCTTTTCTATCATGTTCCCATTTTGCATTACAGAATATCTGAATTTACCTCTCATTTGTAATACTTTGAATAATTTCATGTTGCCTGAATACAGCAGCTGTTTTTTACAGCGTTACATGTGTGCCTTTTCATACTTCCATACTTACTTTTTCTACTTAACACCTTCTTGTGCTAAAATTGTCCGTGCTAAAATTGTCCTGTCTCTTATTAACAACTGACTTTCATCCAAAATGTCACTCCACACCCTAATGATTTATTTTTTATTTTTTATTTTTTGTGCTGAAACAGCCAAAAAAGTTAGAAGGGAAATCTAATCCCCAACAGAAAATCTATAATCATTAACATAAGTGCTGTAAATAAAGAGGAGAGCCTGGTGTAGGTTCAGATAACATCAGACATAAAACAGAGACACAGAGATAGAGAAATGTTTACGGGGGCACCTGAGAAAAAGAGAACAAGTGACAATTACAGAGATTTAAGGACAAAGGAAATGCAGGAAAAAAGTAATTTACAGAACGCAAAGAGGACAAAAAGGAACAAAGAAGAACAAAGCCTTGTGTGGTTGATCCATTTTGGATTTTTTAATGCTCTCCTTTCCCATAAAAAAATGAATGTCAATATTCTGTCTCCAATTTAAATTGTTTCAATTCTCAAAAAATTAACAAAAAACGTGTTTTTATGAATTCACTCATGGCTCTTCAGTCCTGGTCCTCCAGGTTCAGAGCACTGTTGTGTTTCTGTCATACCACCTGGTTAACGGCATTCACCTGCTGTCCCACATGTGACTCATTTCTGGATTTATTGACTCAAATGAAAGCCAGCAGGGCCCCTGAGTCCTAAAGGAGCAGGATCAAAATCTACTAAACTAATTCCATGGTCAGCATCCAGAGAGTATTCTTAAAAGAAAATGTGCAGGCTGAAATTTAAGTAGACTGTTTTATGATTTCTGCATTTCAACTCAATGTAGTTTTACACTCTGTAAGGAACAAAAGAAGCATGGAAACTGGTAATTAAACCGTACCATTGAATGCGTCACAAATGATAAATGATAAAAAAAGATGCTTTTAAAAAGTATCAACAGCAGGAAATAGATGCAAAAATACATAAAGTACAGCACGTTGAGTGCTTGAGTGCAAAAACAATGGTACTTTTACAGAAAAATTTAGGACTTACTGAATGAATGCCATAACATTTTATTTCTCCCAAAATGCCAATGAATGGTTCTGAAAATGAACTCTCCAGTCACAAAGGCAAAGACAGTGATGATACAAACAGTAAGCTCAGGCAGAGAATACGGTCTTTGTCGAAGTCGGTTGAAAGCAGCACCACTACCAAAACACTTTATTACTACCGGCTGTTACCATGGTAATCAATCTTTACTCCTTGTTGACAGACAGCCATCCTCAAATCAATCCCAGGTTGCACTGCTGCAGCATCCATCACAACTTAACAGAGAACTCTATTTTTCTTGTCTCTTTGTCTCACACACACACCTCTTCTGTCTCTTGTTCTCCTGTTTTCCTCTTCAACACTGTCTCACTTTCTCTTTTGTCTTTTTGTCTCATTCTTATTTACTACCTTTATCTCAGTTTCCTTCTTCTTCTTCTCTTTCAAATCACTAACTTTTGATAGACATTGGTACGAGTGTCTATCAAAAACAGTGATCCAAAAACAGAGAACAAAATCTGAATTGGTAACTGGTTAATAGCACTGCATACATCTATGATTTCTGCAGCCATATCTGTTTTTCATGCTCCCTCTTGGTAAAAAAATACGGGAAAAATTACCTGCTGTTACTACCTACTGTTGCACTCAGAGGCACTACATTTAATGCCATAAGGACTGAAACCTATTCAATATAACATGATATATAGCAGACAATTTGACAGACATATCATTTAATAAATACACTTTGACTAATACTTTAAAGAGGTAGTTTAGATTTTTTTTAACTGGGGTTGCATGAGGTGCCTACCCATAGTCAGTGTATAACCAAGAGTTGATTGTGATCAGTACTTCCCAGTTTGGAGAAGCAGACAGGAGTACTAACATAGAAACAAAGCAATATACTGCTGGGGACCGGGCCACACAGCAATGCATATTTTAACCACCCAAATATCAGCAAAACCTTATGTCTGAGAGGCTGGGACAAGACAATGTTTGGCATTGTGCTTAAATAATGTCTGTAACCATTTCATTTTTCTGTTTCTCAACTATTTGATTCATTGACTAATTCAGCTCTAACTTTCAGGTTTTCTCAGAAAATATACACGACTAAAATGTGTATCCTGAAAAAAATGTTTAACTAAAAGCCTATTTTACGGTAAGAGGAATATAGATTTTTTTTTAAATAATGTTCGATGGACAGTGACTGTCACCACAAGAAGCCTCAGATGGATTTTCACCTTGCTGAAATGTGATGTCAGAAACTTCATCTTAACTGTAACAAGTTTTCTGTCTATTGGTTGAAAACTACAGTGATTGTAAGCACATCTGAATGGGTACATGAAAGCAGCTTCACCCTTTGTTAGTAATTATAACTCAGACGGGAAACTAATCCCATCCAAATTGAGCTTTTGTCTCTTTCCTTGTCTGCCTCCCTCTCTCCCCACTTCAAGAACACTGAATAAAGACCATATTAGCAGTGATGTATACTGTAGATGGATGATGTCATCCTTCCTCAAAAGCCTCATTGATGTTACTGCAACGATACAGATCATAATCACCATGATTGATTACTACAACCTTCCAGGGTGAATGAATGTGTGTGTGTGTGTGTGTGTGTGTGTGTGTGTGTGTGTGTGTGTGTGTGTGTGTGTGTGTGTGTGTGTGCGTTTGTGTGTGTATTGGAAGCAGTAAGAGGATTAAAAGAAAAAGAGGAGCAAGTAGGCAAGACAGTAAAGACCAGTGGAGAGATATGGAGTAAGAGAGGGGGACCAGAGAGATTTAGGATGAAAGTATGTGAGGAACCAAGATTAAGAGACAGACGGAAAGAGAACGAGAGAATGAAACAAAGAAAGAGACAGAGTTGTCCAGCACTCTATCACACCAAACAAGACTAATGTTAAGGCCTTAAGGATCTTTCACACACTTCATGGATGGTTTTGTGCGTGTCCATGTATGCTTTCTTGTTTGTGTGTGTCAGAGAGAGATAGAGAGAGAGAGAGAGAAGAGTGTCAGTCTGTGGACTATTGCTGCCTCCAGTGGCAGAAAGGCAGAAAATGTGATGGCTATGTACTGCAAATCGTCCAGTTCATTCATATTTACCACACACACACACACACACACACACACACACACACACACACACAGATATCCCAACGCACAAGTAGATACAACACACCTATCAAATACACACATTATTCATCTGCATCTCATAGTTATCTAATATATCTACATTTACTAAAGGGTTTGTTTGCAACAATTTATTGTTATTTTACTATAAACAAAACTATCATTGCAGTGGTGAAAAATTTGTAAGACAAGAACACAACATGACACCTCAGTTAAGGAAATCCATCCATCCATCCATCCATCCATTGTCATCTGCTTATCCAGTATTGGGTCGCGGGGGCAGCCGCTCCAGCAGGGAACCCCAAACTTCCCTTTCCCGAGCAACATCAACCAGCTCCGACTGGGGGATCCCGAGGCGTTCCCAGACCAGGTTGGAGATATCATCTCTCCACCTAGTCCTGGGTCTTCCCCGAGGCCTCCGCCCATCTTTTTGAAAAATATATGAATCATACAGAATTAAGATTCACCTCACTAATTCAGTAATGTCCATACAAAGTGCCCTTATTTAGAGAACCTTCTAGTGTGCTGTTGTTAAGTTGTAATTATAAGTCTGTTCCAAAGTCAAAATCATCCTCACAAGTCTGATGTTTGGAGGTTCCCATCCCAAATTAATTCATGATCCCCAGAGGATTAATCCTACTCACTTTTCCTCTACAACCGCACCAAAAGGTTCACATTTTGGTATTTTATTGAAATACCTTGACAACTATCAGATAGATTGCCCTGAAATTTCATTTGAACATTTATGTTCCCAGCAGGATCAACTGTCTTAACTTTGTTGATCCCTTAATGTTTCATCAGCAGGTCAAACTTTCAAGTTTTTCAATACTTAAATACTTGCAAAACGATTAACATTCTCATCAGCCTCTGCTGGGTTTTGTTTTTAGTGATAATAATGACAAGATAAGATTTATCCAGAAAGAAGTTACTGTGCAGCAGAAGTTACGGTGTTGGAAGAGTGGAAATACACAACATACTAAGGTAACATAACAGTAGGTACAATCACCGCTTATTAGGATCAGCATGTTAGCATAGTCAATGTGAGCATGTTAGAATTTAGCCCAATGTACCTCTAGCATGACTCTTAAGGGCTGTCCACACCAATAACCATGACTATAACCCTAACTATAACAATGTTGTATGACAATGTTAGCATTCTACGCCGTGTAGACGCAGATGGATTTTGATTGGCTGTCGGTATTTCTATTGTTTGCTATATCGTTCTGCATTATCGTTGTTGTTGTAGTTGTACTATAATTTATAGTTATTGTTAATTGTTCTTGGTGTGGATGGCCCTTTAGGCTTATTTTTTTTCCTGCATTCAAAAATGTCTATTCTATTCAACTCTTCTCTATTTTATTCTATGTTCTAATATATTTCTGTTGTGCTCTGCTCTCTTCTGTTCTGGCCTATTGTATTCTGCTGAATTCAAGGTCTCTCTCTCTATGTGTGAAGTTGTTTAGAAGTCTATAATTTTCTGGCTTAGTTGTACTGCCACTGGCCCAAAACTCTGCTCATTCATCAAAATGTCTCTTTTAAACAATCCTCTCTGTCTTACCCTCTCATTGTCCCTCTCTCTCTCTCTCGTTTCTCCCTTCCTCCCTCTCTTCTTTTCTGCTCCCGTTGTCTCTCTCTCTCTGGCGGTGTCTTAATTTTCACATCAAAGATGCTTTCTTGGCACAACTGTCAAAAAGCAACAATATTTCCTAAGCTGTTTTGAATGCGGTGCAATTTCGCACAATTGAATCAAAACATTATAGCAAATTGAGAAATGAAGAAGATTATGTCACAAACACACACACACATACAAAAAAAGGTTTTTGACCAAATAATACGTTTTTGGCTCATATTACCATTGAGACCACTTCAGAATTTTTTTGATCACCAAGGCAGGGGTTTACTGTGGAGATACATTGTTATGGGACTAAATAAAACCATCCTGGCTTGGCATCTTGCAATAAAGAGCTATTTAACCCTCGTGTTGTCTTGCTGTCAAAATTGAAAATCAACACTTTTGTTGACACTTTTATCAATGTTTTTAACTTTATCTTACGTTTCTGTCCCTTTTCCAACATTTTTAACGCTTTTTTTCAATGTTTATCACTTTTTTTGACATTTTCAACGCAAAGCAACACTTATTAACTTTAGTTTACAGTTATTTTGGGAATTTATGGTCAATAAACCTCATTTATAGGAAACTATACCTCATGTTTGAGTTAGAAAAGCAGAAATTAGTAATTATTTTGACTAAAATTAAAGGAATGTATGTTGATAGATAATCACAGACTGGAATATGTCAACCTTTACTCAATACTATTTCGAAACCACTTAAATCTTTCTTTTTTCAAACGCTATAAAATTGAATAAGACACCCCAAAATTTATGAATGTAGAAATCTGTACTTGCCAAAGAGCATTGTGTGGAATCAATCATGTCATTTTGGGTAATTACAATTGGTTAGTTAAAAAGAACATCGATATAGGAAACTGGGTCAATTTGACCCAAGGACAACATAAGGGTGAATGTTATTCACATATCAGGAATGTTATTTTAGGCTTCCCACTATTTCTTTATGAAAATATTGGTGTCTCTGCCTGTGTCTTCCACCTCTCTTTTTCTTTCCATTGTTTCTGCTCATTCTCCAATGTAAATCTCAGACTCTGTCTTTGCATTTCTCAACTCTCTTTGAGTTATGGCAGGAATTTCAAATTATTTCCAAACTTATAAAGCATGTTTGCTACAGCCACACCACGCACGCCCATCCACCCACCTACCCACCCACACACACGCGCGCGCGCACGCAAGCACGCACGCACGCACACACGCACGCACAAACGCACACACGCACACACACGCCTTGTCCTGTTTGTAGTTATCAATCCATTTGGGGATTTAAAGATTTTCTCTGTAAAACTTGAAGGCTTGTTTTTCTGCTGAACAAAACCACATCAGAAAACACACATGTACACACACAAAAAGACACACAAGACTTGTCACTGTCTAACACGGAAATTTTACACACAACCTCACACTTACACACACGCACCACAAGAATCTCTGAGGAGTTGAAGCCACAATGTTCGAAGATAACAAGTTTGAGGGAACTTTATGAAACATTTATCAACAATTGACGCAGTGCATTAACTCTCCCTTCTTGCAAACCCAATTTTTAATGACCCACATATAAAAATGCATAACTTAATGAACACAAACTACATACATACACACAGACTACAGCCTTCACACGTTATGTTCACACTAGGAAACTAACTTAATTAGCTTAACTAACTTGAAGGTGGAGGGTCTGTTACCCATCATGCATCGCTACAAGGGCCTATCACAGCTGATAGGTATCATGATTTAATTAGAGGTTGGACTGAACTTTTACCTCAATTATACATTACGTACAACCAATCAGAAATATACATAATGAATATAGATAAACTCAGATGGACACTGACTTAGAGAGGCTATGAATCATGATATTTTACATGGAAATGTATTAGTAGTTGTTTTAAACATACACAATCTGACTTTAAATAATTATTAACTTTCTGGATGAAAATAAGTAGATGGTGTTAGTTTTTTGCTTTGATGGACTCTGACTGCAGACATTATTTGCATCATATTTCTCTTCATCTTCCATAACTGGAAACTAAATCCAAGCAGTCCTCAAGAAAGGTGCATTTCCTTGGTAGAAATTAGTAAAAACTGAAAATCCTTAGCTTTTTCTATGACTAAGTAATTGTCAAATTGAAAATTTAATTTATAGTTATGCAACGATATGCAATATAAACCAAAATCGCTAAACTCAGCTCCACAAACTTGTGTCACGGAGCCAGAATCGTGACACACCCCTTCCATCTCCCAGTTATCCTTCCTGTCCAGATCCAATGCTACCACATCTTTAAATTACTATTAGTATTAATCCTTTTGGTGCCTTATCCACGTTTTGTCTGGTAAATTTAGCTTTCTGTAAAGACGGCTAAAAGCAAAGGGGGGTGTACCGGTAACACTAAAGGAGGTGTAACGTTACTAATGGCTGCTGTTCTGACTTGGGGGCCTGGGTCTGTATCCTGACGGTTCCATAAACTGCCGTTAGCGTCCTTAGCACCGGAGTTAAGTGCTGACCGGGATGGTTGCTAGCTGGCTGGGGGTTGACTGTGAAATGGATGTGTCCATGGGGCTGTTGTAAGCTCTCCTTCTGACTGAAGCCTTGCACCGCCGGGAGAGTGAGGCAGAAGACTGGGGTGTACTAGCTGGCTAAATTACCATTAGATTGGTCATCTATCTATACAGTTAACGTTGAATTTGTGTTAGCCCAGAGTTTTGAACCAGGGTCAAAACAATCATACTAAAAAAAACTGAGTGCGTTGAACAATGTTGTAATCTTATGTTACCCACCAAGAATTAGCAAACGTTATAGACCAAGCATTAGTATTAGCTACTTGCTTGTGAACCAGCCCCTATACAGTAGGCACCGAAACACTTTTCCTCTCTGGTCCCCCTACAGGTTGGAAGGGACATTGTCCATTACTGTTGCCGTTACCATTATTCTTATATCTCATTCCAACGAGGTAATAAACATTCTTTTAACGATGAAAATTGAAATCAATCAATTTCAATGAATAAGGTCTCTGTTGTATTACTGTGTTGCAAAGTGGCATGTAATCAATTACAAAACAATGCCATGCGGCAGAAAGTTGTATTAGGTTTACTGATTATAACTCTCCTCCACCCCCAAAAGAATCGAGGTTTGTCTCAAGTCGTGGGTCAAAAATCATGATACGAACCAAATCCTGGGTTTGGTGTGTTGTTCCAGCCCTAGTTTTAGTTTAGTTTTACTGTTGTGGTAGTTCTTAAAATGATTCTCAGAGGGATCATTGTTGCGTGAACCTGACATTTCAGAACCCGAAATAAAGAAGATGAAGGAGAAGAAGTTACTTTAATAGTTAAAAGTGAATTCCAAAGTTGGTTAAATTGGTTTACAGTATATTGCAGTTTTCTGGGATTCAGAACTAAAGATACACCTATATGCTTTGGGGATTAAGCATGACCCCTTAAGGAAGGAACTTATTGTAGCTGAAACACACAAACACAGAGACAAACACACACACATACATTCTCTCAGTTTTTTCTCTCTGGACACAGAGTGACACACAAAAACACATTTTCTATTGTGTGTCACTGCGAGTTTGAAAAACCATTTGTCATTTTTGTCCCATTTTCCCCAAAAACAATGTCATTTACACACACACAAACAATGTTGGCCTAACAATGGAATAAAAAAAAATACCACACACCCACCACACACAAAAAGGGAGGGAAGCAGGCTTTTTTTGATGACGCTTTGAATCCTTCTGAATTAATTATATTCCTTCAAAATGAATTATTAATGTACCAGAAAACAAAACCTGAACATAAAAAATATGCATAAAGTGTGTGTGTGTGTGTGTGTGTGTGTGTGTGTGTGTGTGTGTGTGTGTGTGGGTTGTGTGTAGTGTCCGTTCAGTCACAGCCTCAAAAAACAGCCAAAGTTTGTAAAGCCTGGTTTGAAACGTTTTTCTTCTGGGAAGCCATTTGTATTGAGAGGAGAAGGAATGGAGAGGTCAAAAGTGAAGTGGAGTCCAACATAGGAACAGAGTGGTGCATCAATACATGTGGGGGACTTGTTGCTGGCATTAAGTGCCTAGCAAATGTCATTAAGAAGTAGGGTTGGGTGATTGGACGAATATATTGGCTTTTGGCTGAGAACATCGCCAGTTGTTTTTTTTTGGGGCCCTTTTGTTATCTGTCACAGCACACACCTGTAAGAATACATCGGTCATTGTGGTTGAAAATAAACATATCGCCCAACCCCACAAAGAAGACAATGAAAATGTAAATGCTTTTTGGCTTTTCCCTTTTTATTGTGTTATATATCCTTTTTGTGCATGTAATAAGCTTCCTAAGTGAAAAAAAGCCCAAAGTCCACACTGAAGGGATTTACCATCTCCAACATAAAACACTGTTCACAAACTGCTCCAAACAACTCTATTGTAGTCCAGCCTTTACTTCTGTGACGATCGTGCGTCACTTTACAACATTGTAACGTTATTATACTCTGCTTCTGACTGGCTTGTAGTGCTGACCTAGCTACTGCGCAATTGCAACTCCCAACAAAGATGGAATAGGAGTGTGATGCCTCACTCTGTAGCTAAAACAGAGAGCTCAACACACATGGTGAAAAATGGAGCTGCAGCAATGTGCAGTACGACAAAAATACGGTGTTTTTGGAAAATTACACCTATTTTGATATCAAGGTATTCTGATACAACCTCTAACTTCAATTTTGAACCTGAAATTGAGCATAATATGAGCCCTTTAATACATAAATAGTTGTCTTGCGTGTCTAGTTAAAATGTCCTTTTTTAAATTGTTAAAGACAAACAAGTAAGAAAATATATGGGGAATTTATCATGCTTGTTTGTGTTTGACTGTATGAGCTTGTAGCTATATATTATAAGTTGGGCTAATTATGTTTCAGAACAGGTGACCTACACTTTAAACACTTACGCTGTGATGGAAAGACAACCCCCCCCCACCGGAAAAAAAAAAGCACCCACATTCAACATTTCACTTCCTGTGCACCAGATCATGTTTATAGACATATTTTATCCTTAATGGAAGAGACTGACCACTCTGTGTGGTAACAGCTAAAGTAGAGAGCCTTTAACCATTTGGTATTAGACAATATAACAGCTAACTATAAAACAGAATGGCATAGAAGGAGAGTGAAATAAAAACACAAACTACTATTAACAAAATTGCATCTTTACTTTTGACTCCTGCAGCATGTAATGCTTTTTATCCTTTAAAAAGTATTTTCAAAGACTGAAAATGATTAAGTATTTTGTCACATTTCACATTCAAATTTTAGGCATTTGGATTCTCTTATTCAGAATCACTTCACACAGTGAATCACAGTGAGTGTAAATCTTCACAGAAAATAGCAAGAATATAACAAAGAAAATCTGATTTGTTTCTTGTTGAACTCAAACACATTTCCATCACAGGTAGAAACATAATTTCTTTCTTATAATATGAGCTTAGAGTGGGTCATGAGAAGCATCTGCTGAGTCCCTACATGACACAAGTGCTATTATATTTTAATGAGACCATGTCCCAGGGTGAGGGACTGCATTTACGCAGTTTGCGGTCCCTGCACGACAAGAGAATTAATATGTTTTAATGAGTGCCAGGCGGGGTGACTACATTTATTCATCTTAGCTCGAAGGCTGAGATCCGAGAAACTCTTCCTTAAATTACTTCTGCACTGGTCGAGTCAGTTCAACACGAACAGGCATTATTGACAGAGCGAAAACAGAAAGGTTCAAAAGCTATACAGAAAGCTTCAACTTGTTTAGATTTCAAAGAGGCAGCCAAAGTTTGGAGAGATCTGTGTACACGTCACTTCACATGCAGGGATGTTTCTCAAAAGCTGCAGTGTGAAGTACTATTTCAGTTTTAAATCAATATGTTTTGATTATTCTCCAGGTTTTAGTTATTGACACCACTGCTGCATTTCAGTGAAAATAAATTGATTAAAACTACAGTAAATTTGCCGGACATGCACAACCCCACTGCTCGACTACAAAATTCACACAAACAGCATTATGTTTTTTATCAAGTTAACCAAACATTCCCAGGTCACTGTATATGAACTTGAATACTCTGATTGTTTGTGAAAATGTTTAGGTTGCTGAAAGCTCATTTTGACAGCATAAGACCGCAAATTGGCACCACTGATGAAGGCATCATTTCAAAGAGCTTCTATGCAAATATGGGAACAGGGGATATCAGATACTGATGACTTTTATGATGACTTACACATGACTTTGTTACATTTTGGTACATTATGTATGCATGTAGCACTCAAATCACTGAGTTAATGGGGTCATCACATGTTAGCACGGTAAAGTAAAATTCAGCCGTCATACGTTCTTTGACACTTATCCAATACAAATGTGTCACTCATTTTGATGACTTATCTTGACTGACATCTCCCTCTCACTTTTGTTGCATATGTTGCACCTGACACAATGTACACCTTCACAATTATTTTTTTAGGGGTGAGATTTGAACCCGGCAGCTGCCATGATTCAGCCTACATGGGGAGCACGATCTACTTGGTGAGCTAGATGTTGCCACATACACCTTCATAATTCTTATCAGTACATAGGACTTGGTGACCCTTAGCAAAAGGAAATGCACAGTACCCAAGACTTACCAACCAAGAGAAACTGACTGTCATGTATATATAATATAAGCCAGCAAACAGGTGAAAATGATAGCTACATATCGAAACTCCAGATGAATATAGGCATAGCCCTTCAAGAGCTGTTGCTATTGGGTTTATCCCTCGCACATGCACAGTTGTGAAGATTTCTTTGGCACCCTTGTGCCCTGCACGGGCCTCTCTTACGTTCAAAGTTATTGTATATTATAGTTGCAAGTCCACAGATCTGCCCAACATCAACATTTATCTTCAGCCAGCGTAAGTGAAGCAGGTGGCCTGGATCTTAGAGGGCTAGTTATTCACTCTCCTAGCCAGAGTACTGCAATTAAATCCCATAAAGGTGCTAGAGAACGCAAAAAAAGTTTTGGTTGTCTGCTCCCCTTCAACAAACGCTTCACTAAGGGATGCGCAAAACCCATCTCTCTCCACAGTCCTTGTGGCTAGATAAAAAAAAGGCCACAACATACAGTACGCTTTAAAAACTTAGCCAAATCCTTATCCAGCAGTGTCTGAGAGTAGGTTTACATGAAAGGCAGAGGAAACAAGGTGGTGTCTGAGCCTTTCTTTACACACCAGCGCCGGAAAGTGGACCGCCATCACGAATAACATGTTGATTGAATAAGGCCTCTTGTCATTCTGTAACTTAAGATCCGTGTATTCACATACAGCATATTGACAGAAACAAAATAAAACATCTGGTTAATTTCCAAAATAAAATAGACTGTGCTCACGGCGGCTCATATTTCCCTGCACTACACCTTAAAAAACACAGCACAGTGTTGTTTCCCCCCTACTCCTCTGGATGGAAACAAACTACTATTCTACATGAATTTGCGAGATCTCGTGGGTCCTTGTGACTTCAGCTGTCAGTCAAGACCGCAGCGGTTCCGCAACAAATCTGGACCTGATGGCTATTGACGGAGCAAGGAGCCGTCACGCAGCGGAGCCGATATGCAGCCATTCTGCATCAGGTGGAAATTAGGAGTAAGTAGCGCAACAAGACACCTCAAACTCTCCAAGCGCTCCTGTTCAGCGGCCAGGGCAACAGCTGGGCAACAGCTGTTGCACAGTCCAGCTGCGACAGTGCGTCCCTGTGCCATATGGCAGCTGTCATGATGATGACGTCCCCCCGTGTAGGGAACCATGGCGTTCTCATGTGTTCTAGTGCCACTAGAATGGCCGCCAGGCTCTCTTCCTGAATTTGAGCCAGGAGACGGGGAGTCAGGGAGAAAAGTGAGACCAGTCTTGCGCCTTCATAGAGAACTACAGTGCACACTGTGCATTTTCTCGTGAGGCAAACAGATCCATTTTTGCCCTCCCAACCTGTTTTATAGCATCTCAACAAAAGTGGGATTTAAATTCCACTTGTTGTGAGTGGGACACCAACGACATCAGGTCTGCCGTGCGGTTTGGTAACCCCAGAGTGTAGAGCAGTTGTCTGTGTGACCACAGCAGCAGGCTGCTGGCTATTTCTGATAGCGGCAGGCTTTAGGCAATGTGGAGAGATTGAGGATCGTCCCATCTCCCTCCCACTCTGACTTGCCATGCCATCCAACAAGAGATGCATCTGTGTCCATTACATTTGACGTCACCCTCCTAAGAGGAAACCCCCAACAATAGAGCTTGGGGGGGGGTTCCACTAGGACAGGTTTGACTGTAGAGAAGAAGATATGGTCAGCATGTGCCTCTTGTGCTGTGATGGGTCGAGGCGCCAATTTATCTGATAGCATGAGTTTTTACCACGGCGGTAAGAACCAGGGGAGGGCTGGCAAACTGAAGCGTATTGCTGTTTATGATTAGCTTCAACCTCCATGTTCATCATCAGGTAACATGCTTATACACACAGCGTTTTGAGAGCAGGCACGCGCACGTCTGTGTGTGGTCTGTTTACAATAGCAGTAAGTATTGTGCCCTCCCCGCCACTGTGTGAAGCAATTTGTTTGTTTCTCACAAGCCGTGGTTGGCAGAGTTGAAAGTGAGGCTGCTGCCCAATATATGCTGGGGATGCTGTGTGTGTGAGGGGAACGTGTGTTTCAGTGGCCGCAAGATGCTCAGCAGGGACAAAAGTGGACTGACTGAGAGGAAACTGCTCTTTAGGATAAACTGTGTAGCCCTACAAGCACCGTTATGTTTCTCTCTCTCAGCTGGAGTGAGACATGCGTTCCCGGTGCCCCATGACTGTCGCCGCTGTTTGTGAGTCGGTTCAGGAGGGGATTGAACCAGGTGGTTGGGGCTTGCAGAGCCTTATGGCCACGTCGGTTTGATGTTTGGCAGGGGATACCACCGCAGAAAGGTGGGCAGTAAGGTAGACCTGGAGCCAGGGCTTGGGGGAGGCTCAGCCGCAGCCAGCGGGGCACTGTCTGTTTGAGCTCACATATTGGTGCTGCTGTTGCGGCCGAGGCACCGCTCTCCAGGAGGAGTGTCAGTGAAGCTGGTATGGAATTGGTCCCTGGGAGATGGCGATGTGGGCTTCCATCGGCTGGAAAAAGTGCCTTCGGAAGAAGGATGGCCAGGCTCTGCTGCATTGGCAGGAACGCTGGGAACTCCATTTCAGTGACGCCTTGGACCCTGGTGAATGGTGCATAGCGAGACATTGGTGCCGTTCGTCTTACTCAATATCACACAGGCTAAAACAAAAAACCTTAGCAGGGGGCAGGGAGCCCGCCTGATGCAGAGGAGGAAGACGCTGATGCGGTGTCACCTTTCTGGGATGGAGACAGCCGCAGTGGCGGGGCTCCGTAGTCGTCTTCTGTTTTGAGCTCCAGTTCTCCCTGGTGGTATCCTTACCTGACGGTCTGGACTGGGTGCTAGCCCAGCGAATGAGGCTGAGGCATGCCTAGCACCTTGGGCGGAGATCTGGCAGCAGGATGTAGCCAGTCTGCCAATCGGTACACATAAGGACACCGCAGTTGCGGACGTAAGAGAGGCCTGTGCAGGGCACAAGGGCGCGAAATAAATCTTCACAACATGCGGGAGGGATAAACCCAATAGCAACAGCTCAAAGAGGTGAAGCCTAAACCAAATAGAACAATAATTCATTCTTTCAGTAGCCATTGACTGAAATTTGCCACTGGCAATAACCATTATCACAGGTATAGATGAGAACCTTGGGCTGCTGAGAGCAACAACATCAGAGCCTTGTTAAGCATCAGAAATCCTTTCAAGAAACCTTAAAACATTTTGTATTGGAATTATGTTAAAATTATCTTTCAAGGCAGGCATGTTACTAGCATAATTGTTGACTAGTGTTGCTATAAAGTAAGACCTCTACTGTAGGACAGAACAGACTTGTTAAGATAGACATTTGCTGCACTGTGTCTGCACTTTAAGTGAAAAAGGATTTGACAACCCAAAGGATTGGTGCCATAGTCAAACAAACACCTAGGCACGTGGGAGACGGTCACAGTTTAAAGAAAGATTAGTGGTGTGCAGGTTTCTCTGGATTCTAATAATATCAAAAACGTAGAACTACAAATTAAATGTGAGATCATGGCAAACCCATTTTCCTCCATCTCTTTCCCTACATTTCTTCCACCCCCTGCCTACGTTTCTCACTTAATGTCTCTCTGCCCTTTGATGTCAGTTCTCTGTTCTGGCATTTACGAGACAAATGCTAGTGTGTCACACCATGTCAGTCATACCACACACACGCACATTGCTAAATGCTAGTGTCAGCAGGCCTGTCAGATCAAGTGTCAATATGCAGGGACCTCTCGACTTAGAAAGATGCACGCACGCACGCACGCATACACGCACACACACACGCGCGCACACACACACACACACACACACACACACACACACACACACACACACACACACACACACAGTGAGAGGGGGAAATTAACAATATGCAAACAAGTAGCCCACCATAAGTTGTTGACACCTAAACAATGAAACCCCAATTACTCTCACTCCCAATCAACCACATACACAAAAGACACACATGCCAGACACAGATACTAAACAACCGCAGGCTTCAAAGGCTTGGCAGAAGTGAAAAAAAGATTAAATTCCCCTGGCGTTTGGTACCAAAAGCAGATGGTGACAGAACTTGGCAGCAGAAGCAGTTTGGTACCCGGGTGATACATGGGCAATCTCTGCTATTACTTTATATTAGACAGTTTGAACCATTACACTTTTAGTAATAGTTGCCCTACTTGATTCCACTTTTTGGGCATGTTTTTCAGGACTATTCCTGTAATGTTTAATCTATTTGCTACAAATACCTAATACAACCTAATCAGAAATTCTGGCTTGCATTTGAAAAGAGTTGGCAGTACTATAAGGTACACATGATCTGTAGAAAAGGAGATAAAACTTACCCACCAAAAAATGGGTAAGGTAAAAGATGTAGGAGCACATAAAACCTGCTAGAATACATAAAACTGTGTACTCTTCTATAGAATTACTACTTAAATTATTATTTATTTTTTTTTTTTAAATAGTGCTGCCTCGATTGTATTTGATGCCGATTATTTTGCTTTACAGTAACAATTAAAAGATGCTTTTCACTCAGGTTTTGGAAAATTTCACTGATGTCTGGTCCCTTCCCCAAATGCTAACCAGAATTTTTTTTATTTCACTCTGGCTGCCACACTGTTAGCTGTCTCTGTGATACGAGATCATACTCTTACATCTGCACCGCCATTTACGGTTTCAATTTCTGACATGCTCCCTATCATCTTTCATTGGCAACTAAAGTAATGTACCCTGATTTTAGTGTATAATATTACAAATATTGATATTCCTCCCTCTGATGTTTTTACGCCCGGCAGTGCACCATGCTGTCAGCTCAAGTAAATAAACAGGATATCTGTTAACATCTTGAATTTACAAACAGCAAAATGGGCTTCAGCAGTCAATTTTACAAACACATACACTCGTTTCTCTCTTGATCTCTCAATGTCTCTAGGTAAGTTGAAGTTGACAAGTGGAAGACAAATCGGGCCTACATCACCCTAAACAGAGGACCCACTTTAAGCTGGCAGTGAGGTTATAGCACCCACCACAGGCATACACACACGCACACACACAAACACACCCAGATCAGTGACATCAGTAGGCATATTTGACCTGACAGCCTTCAGAGAGCGAGAGCGAGAGACATACAGGGAAACATGGAGAGGGACAGAGATAAATGCAGCACTGTACAGTGTGCAGAAAGTCACTGTCTGTCAACTAATAGACTAAGTAACTCTAACAACACACGCAAAAACAGAAAAACTTTCTCATACACACACTCCTCTTTCACTGTCTCTGGTTCTCTCTAGACTTTAGGACAGCTCTTATATAGTAATGTATTATTCATATGAAGAATTGTGTGTGTGGCTGTGAGAAAGAGACTGAGACAAATGATGTGTATGTGTGTACACACATTGGCAAAAGCAAGTAAAAAGAGTGTGTGTCTCAGTATGTGTGTATATATAAGGTGGTGCTGCATTTAGAGGCAAGCAGCAGCTAAATTGAGGTCAGGTGAAGTCAAAAGAAAAAGCCAGACAATACTCAGGTCACACACACCCACACACACACCCACACACACACAATCTATAATTATAAACGGTGGCTGGCTTAGTTCATTGGCTCAGCATATTTTGAGTACATGGTCAGAAGAGCATTCTCTGCCGTGTGTGTGTGTGTGTGTGTGTGTGTGTGTGTGTGTGTGTGTGTGTGTGTGTGTGTGTGTGTGTGTGTGTGTGTGTGTGTGTGTGTGTGTGTGTGTGTGTGTGTGTGTGTGTGTGTGTGTGTGTGTGTGTGTGTGTGTGTGTGTGTGACCGTCTACTTTGAGTCAAAAATGCATTGAAAAAGCACCACGAGACACCAAAGAAAAGACACCACATTTCGTAGTTCAAATTGCAAAACTAATTGAAAATAAATGCAAGACAATGACTAAACTATTAACATTAATTTATAATACTTTTGGTGAAGAACCCTTTAACTTGATTTTGAACAAAAAAGACATTGTTGGAAGTCGGTGTCATTGTTTTGGAATATATCACTCGACCATCAGTTGTCAAGGTTCTTAATGTTTTTGTGATCTTGTAAATTTAAAGATTCTAGACAATTTCGGGGTGTAGAACGGCAGATTTAACCCGCCAGTCTTCATCAAAAAGCATTTGTCACGTAGCTCTCCGATGTGAGCACCGTCCAACAGAGAGCCACAAGTTGAAAAAAAGAGCAACTTGCCAGTGCAAGGTTCGCACTAGCAAGTTAGCTAGCAGTTAGGAAATAGATTGTATAGCAGATTTTTGTTTTGTTATGCAAAAATGTTTATTAATAACTTTTTTCATTTTTGTTTTATTAATATTGTTTTAAACTGTTTAACTGATATTATTCTGTCAAATGTACTCCCGGTTAACAGTTAAACGGTTAATCATTAACATATCAATAATAAACCTGTTTGATCAGTGTATTTTATGTGATGGTGTTCTGCTTTCGGTCCACAGCTTTAGTTTTATCGGCTACCTTAGACTGCACACATACCTCATAAAATAATACATACATAGAAAAGAATGGAATGACATACTTAAACATAATTTAAAAAAAACAGAGAGAAAAAAATAATAAGTAAAAAATAAAAAATAACTTGGATATAAGTAGACCGGATAAGCGGCTGAAGAAGGGTGGATGGATACAAGTAGACACAATAATTCAAATAGTGAGAAAAAAAGAAAAGAAAGACAAGCTGAAAATATGTAAAAGATTTAAGTGAAGGAACATTTGAGTAGCTTAAAAAATTAATTAGCGGGAGGAGACGTAAAAATGAGATCATCATAAATTAAGTAAAGTCTGATCTAAGTGAGAATATCGGTTCAACCCAGGATGTCCAACAGTTTTTCAATTTATCTCGTTCTAGTCTTACTGTGAAAGTGAGCTTCTCCAGCACATAAATATCGTGGATAACATCGAACCAATCGTCAACCTTGGGTACATCTGTTGTCAACCATTTCCTTGTAAGGGCTTTCTTACTGGTTATCAACATAATATTAAACATATACTTGTCTACAAATCCTTTAACAGTTTCTGGTCTCAATCCCAGGTACAAGCCTCAAACTTGAGTGGAATTACTACCTTTAACACCTTTTCCACAAAGGTTTTAATTTGTTTCCATTAGACCAGAAGTAAAGGGCACTTTTTTAAAATTATTTTTGGGGGCATTTTGGCCTTTATTTGGTAGGACGGAAAAGGGGGAGAGAGAGGGAAGACATGCAGCAAAGGGCTGCAGGTTGAAATCAAACCCTGGCTACCAGGGCGCCTGCTTTATGCTGTGTTCATGCTAAATTCAAGTATCATCACTACCATTATGGATGTATATTTCCCTGGTTGGATGTGGATAAAATGTGATCTGTACCCTTCATCTTTGTTTACCTTTACACTTGAACCTGTTGTTACAGACAAGAAGTAATCCTGAGCCCTGCAGAAGAGAAGAGAGATTCAAAGACTGAAAGAGAAGGCTGAAAAGTTTTAACAGCCATGATAAACATTGGGGAAAAGGAGATTGGATGGAGATGTAAGGGCATCGACCGGCACTTAAGCTTCAACAGGACAAATAATATCTTCTTAGTGGCAGTCGTGCAGCTGGGCAGGAGCATTGGGAATGGGGGAGTTTACAAGATATAATGCCTCAGAAGACACACAGAGGAGAGGAGGCTTTGCTGGATTATTATATTAAAGAGAGATGGCTCCATGTTTAAAAGCAGGACAGATATATAGAAAGAATTCAGGTGTGATTGTACTGTCAACCATAAACCTAAGAGACAACTGCTGTTATTGAACTGTCACTGTGGAGGTAAACTCAGTGCCACAAAGCATTTGTGTGTGAGTGTAGGAAACATCAAAATAAAACTTAGAATTTGTGCCACTCAAACCCCCACTGCTGGGTTTCCACACCACTAAAAAGAAGTAAGAGGTAACAGTGGTAAACATCAGCTGACGTGTCGATGTTGAACGGAAAATACACTTAAGCTTTCTGGATGCTGGATCCTTAAGTTATCGCCTCCTCCTCATGCTGTCCCCTGTCATCATAACACACATGAGGATGTTATTTAGAGGGTGCAGAAATGATTGCTGTTGGTAAATTCTTTGCAGGACACTAAACTTTCAGCTCTGGCCTAGAAAAGTATAAAAATTGTAAGCTTTTTTAGGGAACATGAATCCTGCTGTCTGCCTGCTGTGTGTAAGCCTCACATGGACTTTTACTTTGTCCTGACCTTTGCGCACACACACGGAGAAAAATAAACTATATTATTATAGTAAAAGGTCAGTGGGAATGGATTGTACATATTGTATGCAGGTGTAGGAGTGCAGGCGAGCGCACACATAGTGTGCATTTTTAGGCTACTTTGAACAGCCTCATAAATCGTTTTTTGTGTTCTCTAACTGATGTGAACTAACTTTTTTGTAGTGTGTGTGCATGTAGTATGTGTGTTCACTTTCAGGTACGGACCTGTAATTGCATCACTGCTGGAAAAATCATTTCTTGATGCAGGTAGAATGAATCCGAAATAAATCAAAACTGCAATAACATTTTTTTTTATCTCACACAAATTCTCTCTCTCTCTCTCTCTGTCTCTCTACAAACACACACAAATACTTGTATATGCACACAGGCTCTCACACACAGTGCTAAAACAGCATTTTGTCCATAAAGTCTATTTCCATGGTTAAGTTGTGATGAATGAGACTCCGCTGAAGTCAATAAGATAGCGCAGTACCTTAATTCAATTTAACACAAACTCATGCACACATGCAGACGCACACGTACACAACACAGTATGTAGGCCATAATTCAACACTTATGCATACACACATATTTAGAGACCCACACTCACACATTTGTGCAAAGAGTCAATGA
>NC_045746.1:13430479-13430732 GCF_008692095.1 Etheostoma spectabile
TCTCCATGTAACTTCCTCACTCTTAATATTCATTCTCATGTATTTTATTGCCCCCGTGGGGAAAGCTTCATTGCGCTGAAGATGTGCCTTCATTAATAAAACCACATAAATAAATATACAGCTCAAACTAATTACAAAGAGTAATAAATAAGTTAATAACCTTATGCAATACTTGAACACAGTACAATCTAATCTATATACACTACCCGTCAAAAGTTTGGGGTCACTTACAAATTTCCATGCCACTCCATTA
>NC_045746.1:13430742-13431574 GCF_008692095.1 Etheostoma spectabile
ACCAGCTGATCTGAGTGGGTGGCTGATCTTTAATGCAATATCTATGTTGCCCATTATCAGCAACCATTGATCCAATGTTCCAGAGGCACATTCTGTTTACTAATCTGATATCATTTTAAAAAACTAACTGAGAAAACACTGGAGAATCCTTTTGCAATTATGTCAGCACATAATGTAATTTGAAAACTGCTGACCGGATTAAAAAAAACAAGGCAACTGACCTCAGCTGGTATTCTGTCTACAATAGAGTGCAATGGAAATTTCTAAGTGACCCCAAACTTTTGACCGGTAGTGCATGTATATTCACAAGTGGCAATGTGCAATGTGTTAGGCATCCAAAGACAACACTGTTTAGCAGAACTGCTGTCAGTGAAAACAAGCATTAGCTGGCGTGACAACTCTCTTCCTCTGGGCCTGAAAAAGTAATTGAGGTCATGCAGATTCACCTTGAAGTTCTGAAAGATATGTAACTTGCAGTTTTTGTTGAACTTTTACACTTCTACAGAGTGGGATACCAGATTCCCCTTTCAAGAGGTGCAGTGTGCCTGGCTGAGCTAGGCCAGAGGTTCAGAAGCCGAAGCTGTTAATAGCACTTTTCTGTCGGCATCTCTTCATCTTCCTCCCCTCATTAGTCCTCTTTGAGAGTTTATGCATTTTAGAGGATACACTTTATTACCTCTGTAGGGAAATTCTGTTGGTCAAATGCAAAAAAGAATGAATGAATTATATAGCAATCTGAACTCACCCTTCACTCCCACTAGGACATCAATCACATGCTCGACCATGTACACACATGCCCTCACACACACACACACACACACACACACACACA
>NC_045746.1:13431584-13432805 GCF_008692095.1 Etheostoma spectabile
CACACACACACACACACACACACACACACATACAGGCAAGAGAAAGAGATTAGGCTTCAATAAAACAAAGCATCTGAAAAATGTACTGTATATAATACAGTTCCTGCTCTTGTAGTTCTTACTATATCCAAATACATTATTATCATCCTCATCCAGCCATCTAACCCTTGTTAACTTACATCTCTTACTCATTCTCTAACAGAGTACATACCAAGTCAGATCCTTTTGACAATGCTATGCATATCCTTGCATTTTCATGAAGACCTTAATCTGGAATGTCTAAAAAAATAAATAGGAAGGCACCTTCACTTTATCCTCGACCTCGATTGGCAAACAACTAAATTGTGCATCACAGTCAACATCTGGTGAGGAGTTGGAAAGTCAGTCTGGTTATTCCGCTGAATCACAGCTGGTTAAACCTCTGTTCTGTCCCCTCATGCTCTCCATCATTATCTTTTCTTTTTCTTTTTTCTCGATACAGCCAAACTAAAGATTTAGATGTTGTTATTTACATTTTTTTCTGTTTGTTTTCTTACAACACAGCAAGCATAAAAGAAACCTTAAGAATAGTATTAAGGGGGCTTATGTATCGGACTGGTTCTCTGCTGGGTGCAGTGACTTTGTCTCACAGTTGTTTTATGGCAACAACAAAACTCCAGGCTGTGTTGTTTTCAGATGTATCCTGTCTGGAGAGAGCTTTTAACAAGCTCCGTTTGCAGGTAAGTAAAACGCTGGCTAAATGTAGACAGACGCCGCAATATCCTAGTAATTACAACCATATTGGACAATACAGCACAATCTTTTCCAAACCTTGACCAAAAGTTTGTTTAACCATAATCACTGTTTATTTACCAAAACTAAAATCTTTCCCTAACCTTACAGCATGTCATATATTGTAGAGACGGAGAACATGGCATTGGACGTAAAAAGAAGGTTATTGTGAAATGAAATCAGCGGTTTAGCAGAATCGTCCTAATATCGGCATTCTTTTCTGGCTTTTTTTCCACCGCTCTCACAATCATAGGAAAGTTATAGCTCTCTACCTGTCACTTTATCTCTTTTACTCTTCCACCCACTCCAGCTGCATGTTTCACTTTTTTACGTCTCTCACCATGTCCCACTTGAATCCTACACATATTTTTTTGTTTCTCTCTCTAGCTGGCTCTTCTAGCAATGGCAGTCTGTCTGTTCAAATTCAACTCCCATCAGTGTACACACACA
>NC_045746.1:13432815-13437857 GCF_008692095.1 Etheostoma spectabile
CACACACAGAGGGGGAACAAATTATTCCAGGACAGGAGAACTGTTTTGTTTGGTTCACCCTTGTTTGTTTTCTCTCACCCCTCTCTCTCCCTCCAACAGATGGGGTATTTTAATGAAATCAGCCTTGCCTGTTCCCATCTGTGTGAGAAATGAATTTTGCCATTTTTAAAATGAGGGAATGTACAATGAGACAGGCTGGAACGCAGGGAACCCCAGCACAGAGGTTTTTTTTCTTTTTCTCCTCAACTGTTGTACCAATTTATGCTTTCACTGCAGTTTTCTCTCTCTCTCTCTCATTTAATATATGTACTGTATGTTATGACGTTTTCTCGTGATTAGATGTAAATATCGCTGTCTTTGTCCCCTCTACTCCAAAACAGAAAGTTGAAACAAAAAAAAACAAAAAAACTGACACTGAAAAAAGAGTGTCATGATGCCATTAGAACCCCTAGTCCACTGGATGTGGCTGTGTCACGCTCTGGGTGTACACAGATGTACACTATCAAGGTCCAAATGTCCACAGGAATCATTTAGGGAGGAAAACATCTTCCCCCACTCAGTTTTTCAACAAGAGTCCCTGTTCTTTAGCTGATTTTCATTTTTTTTTTTTGGTTTTAAATTTTGCTTCAAGTGGACACATTTTAAGATTTTATGTTTCCAATATTGGTTGGAGTTGTCTTGCCAAGATGGCTTCTTATCTTTACTCTGTATTTTGTTGTTTATCTATCAAGAAAAAAAACTAATTTTGCTTTATGTAGGAAAAGAGGAAGTCAGTAAAAGATTTCATGCTAAATCAATGTCTTTTCTTTTCTGTAAATTGTAAATAAATTAAGGTATTTCAAAACAGAAATAATACTGTATTTCATAGTATCCAAACCTTGTCTCGCGTTACCTGTGTTATCGTGTTTCATATATTTAAACATAAGATTTAATAAGTTTACTATTTAGGCCTGTTTTCAAAACTGAATTCTCTAAACAGTGTAGTTTCACCAACAGTACTATTAATCAGAAAAGGTCCTAGACTGACGGGTTTTCATCCATCAGCAACATGAGATTTGTGTTTTAAAAGAGAGTGTTTGTATGCCTGTTTGCTTGTACACATGCATCTGTGCCTGTACAAATGCACGTACGCGTTTGTAAAGCACTGTGTGTGCTGAGTGCGACACATATGTGCATGGCAGCATGTGTTTTCTCAGGTGTGTTTTCAGAGAGGGAGCTGTCAGACATGATGACTGACGTCACCCTCATTACACCCCCCCACCACCACCAAATACACACACACACACACACACACACACACACACACACAGACCTAGAAACACACACACACACGTTGGCAGGTTAAAGCAGTTAGCTACTTATAAAACAGAGAAGTAATTCAGACAATCTGCACCTGCTTTTGAAATGGCTTAACAAGCAATTACACCGGTAGAGACACACACTATGACACACACATAAACACACACAAAGAAACCTAAATTAACCTCTAGGCAGACTAATGGAAAGTAGCCAGAATAATTACTGATATACTACCAATAAAAGAAATAAAAATAAAGGAGGAAAGAGAGGGAGCGGATTAAAGACTGAAGCAACAGATCCTAGAAGTCTAAATTTTATGGAAAGCAGCTCACTGTCCACGTGTGTGTGTGTGTGTGTGTGTGTGTGTGTGTGTGTGTGTGTGTGTGTGTTTAAGAGGCAGGTGATGCGTCAGTAACACACTTTTTGCAGCAGCAATTAAAATATGCAAAACCAGAAGTGTCACGGTAGAATCTGATAGGCTATGCTTAACTGCACTCAGTGCTGATTGATCATGAATATACATGAGCCGACGCAACATTCGATCAGAAAATCAATAATGCAGACAGACAGACAGACAGACAGACAGACAGACAGACAGACAGACACTGCTTACATACAGTGTACACAGCTGTGAGACTGCTGTGTGTGAGTGCATGAAAATGAATATGTGTGTGTTAAGATTTGCAAACAAATATGACAGCCTGCATCTTCCTTATAACCCTCATCATCAGGACTCGGGCTAGGCGCCTGGAAAATATGCAAATAAATTAGCTACGAGTTTGAGCACAGAATTAATTAGACATCCAACAATCTACAGAGAGTCTACAAAACCACCTACCAGCCGTCAAACTGTGTGAAGTGTGATTATGAGATAATTTGCATATCCGTCCTATTAAGGGACATTAGCAAGCCTTTTGGTCATATCGGACCTGAGTAACTGGTGTTTACTTGTTACGTTAATGAGGGATATGAAAGGTCAACAAGTCAAAACCCCACGGTGGCTGGGACAGTCTGGGGCAGGGGGACGAATGAGTAATTTATGCTTATGAGTAAAGCGTTGCTGTCGGCCAAACTTCATGATATGATATGTTGTATTAATAGCTCAGTGATAATTCACAATGTTACTATAGCAACTATCCAGCTGAGCTGTACCTTTGACAGCACCAAGGTACAGCAGGACACAGTAAAGAGTTGTTTTGGATAGTTTGCCAGGGCAGGAAATAAAAAAAAATTTAAGAGAGAGAACTTTAAAGTTGCACTTATCAATATTTTTATAGGAACAATGGGTCAAGTGACTGTGTAAAACGAAAGTGGTCGCTCGTATACATGAAACTACTGAGAATTACTTTGCAGTTTGCCTAAACTCTGGCATTTTTTAGCTCATTGCTTTGGTTTTACAACGCAGAACATTTATTATTGGACTACACTATATAGCTCTCTTCAGTGTTGTCTTCATCTGAAACAAGCTGGCAGTTTTTAGCTAAAAAACTGATAATCCCACAATGCACTACCTACCCAGCACCAAACAGCACATAGGTAAAGTTAGCTACTAGTTGGTGAACATAATGAAGAATTTAACAGCTAAAGACGCAGATATTATTTTCAGACTTTGGTGGAGGACAGAGCTAGAAATAGAATAAATATTGGACAATTGTCAGGTGACACGAAATTATACTCCAAACGTGGGGAAAAAAAAGCCATTCCAGTGTCTACCAGTAGCAAGTATCTCTGTAACACTGTTGGATGGAATCTAAAACTGTTGACTTTGTATATGTCCTTTCACAAGTAAGAAGACATAATTTTTGTACAAATTAAAGCTGAATTGGCCACTAAGGGACAGAATAACGTCCACACTGAAAGATAATTTCCTAAGGCTAAATACCTTTTTTCACACATCGAGCTGAAACTTCACTATCCTCAAATTGGAGTAATATTTCTAGTTACTTGATTAAGTTTGGTCTCCAACTCCTGAGAAAACTATGTGCCTCTTTAGATTTCAAGTTGTTTTCATCTGCTAGTTGCTGATGTCTTTCTGCTGCTTAGTGTTGGGCAGGTAGAGTACCGTGGGTTTATCAAACAAGGACCGATGAGAGTGGTCAGAGGCAAAGAGAGTCAGAACTTTTTCATGGTGGGCCAGTAATGTTTCGAGGCCATGAGGGCCTGTTTGATAATAGTTATACATTGCAAGTTCTTATTAACACAATCCGGTGTCCGGCTGCTGCCCGCCCGCTGCCTGCTGGTCAAACTGTGCAGTCTCTGCTCAACTGGTACGGGGGCCGCAGCAGCCTCTTATTTCAATACAAACACAGGCTAATCAGAAAGCACGGTCACAACCATGTCTAGGATTTTCAGAAATATAGGGGGATCAGTGAGTGGCCTCTCCCCAAATGGCATAGCCCTGGTTGGCCTATGCTGTGAAGCCATCGAACAACACATCAGGCGTAAACATTTAACAAAAAGAGCTATAAAGAAAAGTCAGAGCTCCAATTTGAATGAGTTGGGTGAATTAAGGAGTTTGAGCGACAACCAATTCAATTCAAAAATACTAATGCAGGTGTAAGTTTGAGGCTCTACCATTACAGTGCCCTTGAATCATTGAATGTACCCACAGCTCCTCTGGTGGAGTTGCTGGGTAATGGGTTTTTTTAAGCAGAAGTAACTCAACTGTGGGAATGTGAGGCAAAGCATTGCTTATGAAGAGGTTGGACCCTCAGCAAACAGCCCCTGGGTAAATACAAGAATCACTGATGCTGATTATTATTCAGATACTCTTCTTAACAGGGTTGGCTTATCTCACGTCGCTGTGTCATTATGTTCACCAGCTCCACTCTCTTTCTGTCATTTAGCATGTTTCAGGTCAGTGGACTCCAAGCAGGCTTTCAACAGTACGCCCTCGTTCAAATTACAGACAGGAAATGTAGACATGAATGATAACCAGCAACAAGTACCGTGCTCATAGAAAGAGCAAACAGCATGTACTAATATGTGAGTGTGTGTGTGTGTGTGTGTGTGTGTGTGTGTGTGTGTGTGTGTGTGTGTGTGTGTGTGTGTGTGTGTGTGTGTGTGTGTGTGTGTGTGTGTGTGTGTGTGTTTAAAGGTGTTGCATGAGCCTCATTAATTATGCTTTTCTGTAATCTGCATCTGGTGTGAATGAACTCTTTTGGCGTGTGCTGGGGGGTTTTACAGAGCAGAGCATAATGCCTGTGTGTGTCGGAAGGATAAAATAAATCATGACTCGAGCATCACGGCTACTTGAGGGCCTGAACTTTTAAAGCTAAATAAGATCAAATGGATCCAAGCCTCTCTTCAGGGGGCTAATCTTTGACCTTCATTTGAATGGGCAAGTGTTGCATAAACACAGGAAGTTGTGTCTTCTACTTGAGACAAAGCTGTTTTGGTTAGGAAAGGCAGATGTGGCTGCAGTTGAAAACCGTAAGACCTCTGATTTGACTGCGCAATTAATCCTCTTAGCTTGGTGTGTTACTGTATTGCATTGTGTTGTGTTCTTGTTGTGGGCACATTATAGCTACTCTGCTGACAAATTAAACCTTGTATATTACTACCTGTGACTACAAACTAATTTAGCCTGATAAATCAAACTGAGTTGACATTTCATTGTCATGTCATTTTTGAGTCTGGCATCATGTTAGTCATTTTCTATTGGTAGAAGGAGTTATTTTGCCACAACCATTCAGTGGCAAGTGACGTATCAGGATCAAGATCAACTTTATTGTCCCCTGAGG
>NC_045746.1:13437867-13440135 GCF_008692095.1 Etheostoma spectabile
TTGGGCATCAGTACTACATAATGCTGCTAGAAACATCATAACACATAGACTTTACACACACCTACAACATAAAATCCACCCTACATTGCAGATATTGCACAAGTATCAATGACCGTCCCCTGTCAATTGATTACCAAGTCAATAAAACCTGAATAATAAAAACCGATAATTCTGCATAATTGCACTAGAGAACATATAAGAAAAACAATTTGACAGAAACAAAATATAACTGCCACAATATTCTATGACAAAATCTCATAAGAATCAGATAGTAAAAATTTGACTAAACTAATCCGTCCTGGTAGCCATGGTGGCAGCTGCTGGGAGCAACTACTTTATAACTATAACTGTATAGCTGAGTCCATCTCTTCCACACATATTTTCATGGTCTTACTTTTAACATTATTTGAAAAATATCTGGACAGGACACACATAAAATGTGATAAATGCAATAGAAACAAGCATTATATATATATATATATATATATATATATATATATATATATATATATATATATATATATATATATATATATATATTCTCATACCATAGGAGAAGAACAGACTTACTACATAAATCAATGAGCAAATTTAAACTAAAAAGGTGGCAGAGAAAAATCATAATATATAAAGATTATAATTAGATACAGCAAAAGAAGAATTAAAATAGTCTAGGGTGACTGTTAAGTCAATTAAACAAACCACATACATCCATTTTAACCTTAATTAATTAGGATTTGTTTGTTTTTTACATTTTTGAATTCAGTAGCTGTTCAGGAACTTTTGATCATAACACATGATTTTCATCAGCAGATGGAGTTTGTCCAGTTGACTTGATCTGTGGGGGCTCAAATTTCCATGTTTTTGGAGTACGTCCAGGAAATTCCAGTTGGCTTAAAAAAACAGGTTTAAAGTTCATTCTTGATCTTGAAAAGTGCATTGCTTTAACACTATTGCCATCAGAGACCTACGGTATATGCCATTTTCAACACATAAGAGTAGTCAAGGACTGCACACATTGATGAGTCACTTTTCCATCCAACTTACAGTATATCCCTCCTCACACTAAAAAGTAAAGACTAATATCTCCCTGGAGGGATCCGGATCATTTCAGAAGGAAAGGACTATAAATATAGATTTAAAAAAAACAAATGCATTCCCTGCCTCAAATTCTAAACAAAACAAGTACAGTATGTGTGTGGCTACTTGTTATATGTGTGTTTGTATCTGTGTTCCAGCAAAGCATGACTGCCGAATCTGTCTTTTAATGAATTTAATAGTTCCATCATTTCTCTATCAACCATCAACGCTGGTGTTCCTCTCACACACACACACACACACACACACACACACACACACACACACACACACACACACAACGTTGGTGTTCCTTATTATTTACTTCAATCGAAGAAACATGCCAACTGGAAAAGTGACTAAGCAGATGTGTGTGTGTGCGTCTCGGTGTGTGCGGCTATACCTTGTTCTTGGAGGAATTTGTTAAATAATCTGACTGTTGAATTGAATTATGTCATCATAGAAACGAGGATTAGGTTATGGGATGTTTAAGAATGGTCAATTAGTGTTACTACCGCTACATATGTGAGAGGAAAACAAGGAAGGCAGAGAAGCATGCAAAAAAAGAAAAAGATATACAAATGGGGAAAAGGAGGGAATAAAAAAGAGAAGAAGAAGAAAGAAATCTTTTATCCATCAAAAATCTATTTTTGCTACTGAAGTGTCCATTATGACCTTTGACCTACCAATTGTAGACAACTGAAAGCAGAATATCCTTAGAGAGATCAGTACAATTTTCTGGATGCTTGCTGTATAAAGAAGTAGCAGTAGTTTAATGAGTTGAGATGTCCAAACCAAAAACAAAGCTCACAACACGTCAAGATACAAAGACCGACATAGAGATCCATAAAAATACAGAAAAATACAAACACAAGGAAAAAAAGAAAAGGGGAAGAAGAGGAGAACCACAGTGAAACAGTCATCAGACTTCAAAGCATCCTTTTATCCGATCTGTTTAGAGTTTAAAATCGGGAGTCCAGATCCACCAAAACAAAAGATGAAACGATAATCTGATAATCGTTACAATGTTTCACAGAGGGAAAATATTTCTGAATATACTTGTGTTTATGTGATTGCTGGAGTGAAATGTGCTTTAAAGCATGATCAAATGTTTTATTTCAGTTCAAGTGGATTTGTGTTTTTTTTTCCTTTGGTTTAGTAGATTGGGGTGTGTGTGTGTGTGTGTGTGTG
>NC_045746.1:13440151-13440291 GCF_008692095.1 Etheostoma spectabile
GTGTGTGCGTGTGTGTGTGTGTGTGTGTGTGTGTGTGTGGGCTGAATTACAGTAAAGCGATGTAATTTTCTCAACTTAACAGACTGTTCAATATTTGCTTATAACCTTCATGTTGTCCTCGGGTCAAATTGACCGGTTTT
>NC_045746.1:13440301-13448186 GCF_008692095.1 Etheostoma spectabile
TGTTCTTTTTAACTACCCAAAATAACATGATTGATTCGTTGACAAGTATGAATCTCTACTTTCATTAATTTTGGGGTGTCTTATTCAATTTTATAGCATGTAAAAAAAACTGAAGTGGTTTTGAAATAGTATTAAGTAAGTTAAGTTGACATATTCCAGTCTATGATTATCCATCAACATACATTCCTTTAATTTTAGTCCAAGTAATTCCTAAATTCTGCTTTTCTAACTCAAACATTAGGTATAATTTACTTATTAAATGAGGTTTATTGGCCATAAATTCCAAAAATAACTGTTAAACTAAAGATAATAGTGTTGAAAACATAAAAAAGTGGCAAACATTAAAAAAAAACATCAAAAACGTTGAAAAAAGGGACAAAAACAGAATGAAAACTTAAAAACGTCAATTAAAAGCCTCAACAAAAGTGCGGATTTTCAATTTTGACGGGAAGACAACACAAGGGTAATTAACCACTTAATCATTATATTCACATTGTTGATTATTTTTCTAAAATCTATTTGTGAAAATATTTTGTTAAAACTCCAACAGTCAACCTTACAATATTGCCGCTGTATCGACATAGAGTTATTTGGTCAATGGTATCTAATAATAATATTTTCTCCATATTGCCCAGCTCTGTGTGTGTGTGTGTGTGTGTGTGTGTGTGTGTGTGTGTGTGTGTGTGTGTGTGTGTGTCTCTGAAAGTGAGAGTGAATGGAATAAAAAGCTGTTGAGTGTTTGTATACTTTCACTCCTATACATCCAATCTAATCTCTGGGCATTTTGAAGAAAGAACATTTTGACATTTGGTCTTCACTAGTGTAAACTGTATTTAATGTTAGATTTGGACTTGTGCATCATCATTGCAGCTTTGATTAGGATTCTAATGAGCTAATCTGAGTTTTAGTCCACGGATAATATTTCTGTTATCTTTTACTCTTACCACTCTGTCGTTTTTGGCTACTGTAAGAAGTTATTTTCGGCAAAAGTATCTGGAAAAACCCACTGTACATTACCTGCCCAGCACCAAATGGCAGACAGATAAAATTAGCTTTCATGGTGAACATAATGGAGCTTTAGGAGCAACTACAGAGCCAGCTATTACCTTCAGTGGTTCCTCAAGACCAAAACAGATCTAAACAGAGAGAGAATACTGGACTTACATTTTCAAGGTGGCAACAAGGTTTTAAATACACGTTGCTCCATGTCTGCTGAAATAGGCAACTGTTTTCTCACACGTTCAACATAACATTTTATTGGGTGGCAATATGTCAGTGTTGTGTTTACAGTTTGTAACACTGCTCCGAGCCGGCCAAAAAGGAAAATTTATGCAAGTTTAACTGAAAATCCTGCAGCCTCAGTGACAAAAGCATTTTTTTCAATAAATATCCACATTGTTTATATCCTTAAGAGAGATGTTGTAAGGTGGTGGTATTTATGTTTTGTAACAACAAAAAATCTTTACAAAGCTGCCAGTTACATCAAAAGGATCTCTGAACTCATTTGATCAAATTGTATTATTCAAAATGTAACTATTCTCAGCTACTGTATCTCAGCATGCTGTTTATATAATTTTTTATTCTAGAAAGATCAGCCCACACACTTAGTGTACACACACCTTTTATGGCATTTCTTTTATGTTCTTGCCGAAGCATCTAATACAATAATGTGACATGCATACACTACACATTGGGTTATTATTACAGAGGATGTGGGAACAAATCTGATGTCTATAATTGATAGTTTGAGTTTGTATGATAGATTCTTCTTCATCTGCTCCAAGATGAAAGAGTGTCCTTTTCAGTATTCTCATCACTTAGCAGGCAATTTAATCGGCGGGCCAATCTTCCAAAATCCCACTGTGTTTTCTTAGCAACTGGTGAAGCAGTCTATAGCTGCAAGCGCTTGGTTGAAAATAAACTGTTAAATGCAGCCCATACATCCTTGTTTACATGAAAATTTCTATTTAGACAATCCGCACTTCAAAACATCCCATGGCCATGTAATCTTACACAAAGTGGACAGGGGCAGTTTTTCCATTCTTGGGGTTAATCACATGTTGGAGGAGCAGGATGGTACCAGAGGAGAAAGAAGAAAAAGATAGAGAAAAGAACAAATCAAAGAAGAGAAACATGTTTGACAAAGTTCCCTTCTCCCCAAACCACATGCACTTAGACTTGGCCGTACCTAGCGGCAAGGATTACTGACCAGATCAATGGAAAAATTGCCCCTGGGCCTCTGACCACAGAGGTCTCAGCTTGGGCAGCACTGAACGCGAGACCTTGAGCGTTTAAAGGCCCCTGGGCACAGGCTGAATATTACAAATCTAATCTGTGTATCAGTTTAACTCTTGAACCTGAGTAAATAAATGATAGCATAGTGTGAAATAAGTAAAGGCTGTTTTCAGGGTGTTTGAAGCAGTGGTTGCCTAACAGTGGAGGCCAGGGCCATATAAATACCTTACTCTGGAGATCCAGTGTTAAAAGTGTTACAGAAAACATACTTTAGAAAATGGCCTTGGGAGAGAGGTCCTCTTCACATAATGTGAACTGTTCAGAATGGCTACGAAGCCTTTGTATCACTTTACCAAACTACTCCACACAGCATTAAAACGTGCTCTGGTTTATTGCCACTTCTTTAAACCAATCACCATCGTCTTGGGCGGTGCCAAACGCCAGACGGAGCCGCTGCAAAATAGAGAAAACTCAGATTGGACAGATAGTCTAGCTAGTTGTCTCATTTACCCTACAGAGATCTGAGGAGCAGTCAACCATAGCCCTCATAAATCAGCCGGAGTTTAGAATCCAACACAAAGAAAGCGGGAGGAAACGAAAAACGAAAATCTGCGAAAATATGGCAGCGCAATCCCAGAAGTGGAATGTCAAGGAAATAGAATAACGAAGCTCCGACTGATTCAAATTCAGATTTCTAAGTGAGAACAGGCTACACCTGTCATTAGAGCATGCTTTTTTTATATCAGGTTGCAATCTTCTTGAATACAGAAACAAACCATAAGATAAAGGATTAAATATTTTAATTGAACACAGGCAGAAAACAACATTAACGGTAAATTATTGATAGGGAGAGCGGCTGCAGTGGCCTCCTCAAATCTGAATATGTCTTTGCCAACTAGAAAAATACACACAAGTACACCCATATATAAATACGGTGTATAAATACTGTACATACACACTACTGCTTTGAGTTGGCAACAGAAACAGTGAGCATCTTTGTTATTTCTCTCTCTCTCTCTAAAATTGCATGTTTTGATGCTCTAATGAATAGACTGTTTTCATGTGACGCACTGGAAAATGGAAAATATGATTCTTTCTGTCTTCAACTTTCTCTGTATTTCTGTCACCCACAGCGTCTCTCCGCAGCAGCACTTCGACCCTCTCTTTTATCCTTTTTGATCCATCATTGGAGTTTTGTTTAGGTTATTACATCTCTCTGAATTTCATCGCACCATCTTGCCCTCTATCTACTTTTTTTTCTCTTTTCTGTCACCTGTATCACTACTGTCACCTTGCTTGATGCGTTATATTCATATTATTTTATATTTGTGCTCTTTTATATTTGCGCTCTTTTTTTTTCTCTGTTCTGCAGTAACCCCGAATGCAGTTATGAGTAGCCAAATCCCTTTTGGTTATCGTTGATACAGTTGTGTATTCATGTGTGGGTTTTTTCTAATTGTATGACTTTGTATGAAAATAAACGTTCAAGACGTCATGTTATGCTTCTCATCATATTTGTGCGTGCTGGTCCTGGTTTGTAATGATCAACAATCAGAAAAATCTGAAAAAGGAATATGAAAGAGATGAGAAAGCTATAGTATTCTACTTAAATAAATTTTAAGGCTAGTCAGCATAAATGTACATAATGTTCAATTGACATATTATTCAAATTCTAAAACTACATGTATGTACTACCATATGTGCCTGACACATTAGTTACTTTGGGTTCAACTTATTTATTTCTTAAACCAATCCATGTGTTGTGATGCACAGTATTACTGTGTTAGGGTGGCTGGAACTTGATTTCTTCACTCTTCCTTTTTAGTTCTTTTTTGCATTTGTCTTGTCTGTTCATTTCTTGTGGCTCCTTTATGACAAATTTGAATGGCTGTTAGCTGCACAGAGTTTATTTCATGTCTGAAAAGCCCCATGAATACAAAATTAATCATGTCACTATTACAAATCACACTTACTACTACAAATCATTTCACTATTGTGCAAGTTTATTTAAGTTTATTTTCTTTGCTGTAAAACTGAATGCAATGACCAGAGTCAGGGTGTATTATAAACATGTTGCTTTTCATTATATTTAACCAAGACATGTTGGCCTGAACTAAAAATTACTTTTTAATACTTGACTTTCAAATAGAGGCGTATTTATTTATCTTGGTGCGTTTTGCAAAGGAAAGGGACAGGAGCTGCGGCCAAACCCAGCTGAACTATGGTAACGGTCCACTGAACCGACACTTTCTTGAAAAACTTACCAGTTCCCAGACTTTCCACAGTCGTCATATATCCAGGTCTGTGAATATGGATGCATGTGTAAAGGAGGGGGAAAAAGAAAGACTGCCTGTGTATTCTGTCGTGCGTGCGTGCATGTGTGCGTGTGATTGCTTTCCCCCTGCTTTGTGTGATTAGATTTGTCTCCTTTAAATTCAGGATTGTTTTTTTTGTCTGCCAGCCAGTATATAAAAGCTATGGGTTTGTACGTATGCACGCACACACACACACACACACACACACACACACAGTGATTCACACAAAAACACACATTAAAGACCCCTGTGGCACAGCAGTGCATAGTCAGGGATGGCTGCCAATAATTCATCTATACTACAATATTACTCAAGTAGAACGCACACACGCACACCCATGCACACATACTGTACACACACACATGGGAAAGCCATTAGTTGCTCTGCAGACACTCAAAGCGTTGTAGAAATATCAACCACATTTGTCGGGGATAATAAAGGTTTATAGTACAGAAATGCATTTACATTTTTGACTGAAGCTTTAAAAGTTATGAAATACATAAACGCAGCAGCAGATAAGTCATAACACTGTGCAGCCCTGCATGTATCAGGAGTACCATTTTTGTTTACTTGCACAGACAAATTACTCTTTGAAAATATATAATATCTTGATACCTACTGGCTCTCATTGTCTAATTTGTTCTACATCACTTCAATGCAAGGAGTGCTGAAACAATGTCCAATGGAGCAGCAAACCTGCATCAAAAATGAGAAGACAGCGTTAACGTTCAAGAGTTACAAAATTTGTAAAAGTATTAAGAAACACTGCAGTGTTTAAGGTCTAGTAAGCCTTCAAACTCGTCTTTTATTTAAACGGGACATCTTCTCACTAGTACCTGTAGCAACATGCCCACACCAACGCAGCCCCTTGCCTTTTCTTTTATAACACAGTGCTATTTTAACTACTTATAACATTTGTGAACCAAGAAGCCAAAGATGACCAGAAAACAGTACACAAGCTGTGCTCAAACAATACCCAATGTGGCATCAAAACAGTATAAGAAACAGTGTCTGTACAATATTATGGCGATATTAATATTAAAATGTACAGATTTCAATAATTGCTGTCTCTGAGCATATAGGTTGTATTGGAAAATTAATTCAAAGTTCCCGTCTAAATTCTGTGACTGATCACCGTTGCAAGCATGCAATCTGTAATGGGTAATGGATTATACACGGAGGTTGGCTTTCCAAAGTTTTCTGCTAGTTTACATGATTTGTGAAGCAAAAAATGGAAATAATGAACGTGTTTCACCAGTTAATATTGCCACCGCCGCTCTTCCGCTCCAACTTGTTCACAGATTGTTGATTTTTCAGAGGTGCAGTTTGTTTCCCGTCTGTGCTGCCACTGCCCTCCCATAAACAGATACATAAACACAACTGGACAACAGTCCCCTTGTATTACCCACTGTGACCGTGTCAGAGCTGTGAGTCAGTGGATGTCGACTACACAATTATAGGAAAATTCCACCCTCAGGTACTCGTTCGCTCTTAGATGCCATCAATCTGCGATTCTTAGTGCATTCCATCAGTTATTTTGTGATTAAGTGCTGCAATTAACTTGTTCAGTGTACCCACTCCCTCTCCACCTGTCTCCTACTCCAGTTAATGTTTTCCTGCATTTCCCAGAGTGACTTTAACCAATGAATCCCCTCAGATCAGAAATGAACTTGTTGCTTTCAGATGTCTGTGTAGGTGGAGAGAGAGCAGAAATGAAGACAGGGGAGTGACATTGTTCCTATCAAGAAAAATTGAGTTAAGCTCTTGCAATGTGTCTGTGAAGCTGCAATGCATTACGGACTACACAGGCAACCATGGGTAGAGACATTTTCATTCAATATTGACTGTCGATAAGAAAGTCTAAAAAGAGAGTTCTTGCCATTCATGAAGAAAGGACACAGAAATCGGACAGCTTCACTGGAAAATATCTCAGCATGGTGTGTCAACATTTTCAGCTTCACACACTGATACTACACTGTATTTATGTACAAGATACTGTTCAGAGAGGGAAATCTTCCCGATCATTTAATGTCTCATTTTCAAAATATTCGCAGATTGACTCCTACTCACCAATCATCTCACAATTTTTTTATTAGAAGATAGGGCTGTAGCTATGATTTTATTAATACTCATGAGTTGAACTGTGTCCAAAAAATGTGTCCAAATCTTTGCAATACAACCCCACCAATTAAAAGATTTGGCCCGCCGAAAAAAAAGAAATATGTCCAAATACCACGTTTTAATTCTTCATTCACATTTTTAATTATATCTATAAATGGCATCTCCCTACATTATGGACATTATGGTCTAAATGTTTTTTTCCCTCTCCGGGAACCATCACCTCATCGTGGTGGAGAGGTTTGTGTGTCCCTATGAACCTGAGAGCTGTGTTGTCTGGAGCTTGGTGCTCCTGGTAAGGTCTCCCTCACCTTAAGTGGTTTCAGGTGAGGGGCCAGACTAAGAATGGTTCATAGACCCCCATGAGTCATCAAGGAAGAGGTGTGGTTACCCTGCCCTGGGGAAGCCCAGGGCCCCCGTCTGGAGCCAGGCCCGTCAGTGAGCGCCTGGTGGCCGGGTTTGCCACGGAGCCCGATTGGGCACAGCCCGAAAAAGCAACGTGGCACCTCCCTCTCCAGCACATGGGCAGACCACCTGTGAGAGTAACCGCTGGGGGCGGGTGCGCTACCACATGGGTGTCAGTGAATGTCAGGGCCCTCGACAGACCAGACCTGGGCGGCAGAGGCTGGCTTGGGGGACGAAGAATGTCACTTCTCTGTGGGGGAAGGAGCCAGAACTTGTGCGGGAGGTGGAGCACTACCAATTAGATCTGATGAGGCTTACCCTCTACGCACAATCTCAGTTCTGGAACCATACTCCTGGATAGGGTTTGGACTCTGTTCTACTCCGGAGTTTTCCAGGGTGTGAAGTGCCGGGCAGGTGTGGGGATACTCACAAGCCCCCAGCTGAGCAGTGCTACGTTGGAGTCCACCCCGATGGACGACAGGGTCGCCTCCCTATGCCTGCGGGTTGTGGAGGGGGACAACTCTGACTGTTGTTTGTGATTATGCACCAAACAAAGCCATCTGACTGAAGGAGTCTTTCCAAGATATGTTATCCTGGAGGACTCCAGAGGCAGTTGCAGGTTACGAAATGGCTGCAGCCTCTGCCGTGAAAGAAGGAGAGGGAAGCGGTGAACCATCCAAGCTTTGTACAGTAAGGACAGGACACTGTTGACCTCAACTGAGGTGGTAATAGGGTGGTGGAAGGAGCCCTTTGAGGAACTCCTTAATCCAACTAATATGCCCTCTATGGTAGAATCAGGGCTGGAGGATGAT
>NC_045746.1:13448196-13448461 GCF_008692095.1 Etheostoma spectabile
CATCAATTTCCCTGTTGGAAGTCGCTGAGGTAGTCAACCAACTCCACAGTGGAAAAGCCCCAGGGATTGATGAGATTCGTTCAGAAATGCTGAAAGCTTTGGGTGTGGAGAGGCTGTCTTGAATGGCACGCATCTTCAACATTGCATTGAAGTTTGGGACAGTGCCTAAGGAGTGGCAGACCGGTGTGGTGGTTCCCCTTTTCAAAAATGGGACCCAGAGGGTGTGTGCCAGTTACAGAGGTATTACACTTCTCAGCCTCCCTGG
>NC_045746.1:13448471-13448581 GCF_008692095.1 Etheostoma spectabile
ACTCCAAGGTGCTGGAAAGGAGGGTTCAGCAGATAGTCGAACCTCAGCTTGAAGAACAACAACGCGGATTCCATCCTGGTCGTCTAACAACGGATCAGATCTTCACTCTC
>NC_045746.1:13448591-13449047 GCF_008692095.1 Etheostoma spectabile
TGGAGGGAGCCTGGGAGTATGCCCCACTGGTCTACATATGTTTTATAAATCTGGAGAAGGCGTATGACCGGGTCCCCCAGGAGATACTGCGGGAGGTGCTGCGGGAGTATGGGAGGAGGGGGTCCCTTCTCTGGGCCATCCAATCTCTGTATCACCAAAGCGAGAGCTGTGTCCGGGTTCTGGGCAGTAAGTCTGACAAAGAATGGTTCATAAACCAAATCCTGTTTGTTATATTTATAGACAGGATACCGAGGCATAGTCGGGGTGGGGAGGGGATGCAGTTCAGTAAGCTGGGTATCTCATTGCTGCTCTTTGCAGATGATGAGGTCCTGATGGCATAATCGGCCTGTGACCTTAAATTTATCACACTGTTGCGACAAAAAAAGAGCTGAGCCAGAAGGAAATTTTTTGTTCCTACCCTCACCTATGGTCATGAAGGCTGGGTCATGACTGAAA
>NC_045746.1:13449057-13449512 GCF_008692095.1 Etheostoma spectabile
TCCAGGGTACAAGCGGCCGAAATGGGTTTCCTCAGGAGGGTGGCTGGCATCTCTCTTAGATATAGGGTGAGAAGCTCAGTAATCCGTGAAGAGCTCGGAGTAGAACCGCTGCTCCTTCGCGTCAAAAGGAGCCAGTTGAGGTGGTTTGGACATCTGGTAAGGATGCCTCTTGGGCGCCTCCAGAGGGATTGGTTCCAGGCACATCCAGCTGGGATTATATCTCTAATCTGGCATCTAATATGTACATAATAGTACAAAATATTTCTGGAAATACTACTGAGGACATGACCTCTTCATACAATAAAATATAGGCACTCTTGGTAGAGTTCTTTTTCTCATTTCAAGTCCAAAAGAACATTTAGGGGTAAAAAAGTGACCTCTATCATTCAATTTTGTTTAAGACTTTAACATTGTGAATATTGTTTAGAGAATGAATAATAAATGATCTAATGTGG
>NC_045746.1:13449522-13462939 GCF_008692095.1 Etheostoma spectabile
CCCACCACATCTCCCTGCACATTTCATTGTTAAACATGCCGTCTGTTTAATTGGAAATAAATACTGTCAAATACATTTGGCCGGTGTAAGTAGTTTTAGGGTGGATTCTCTCCAATTACCTCAGTGCCGAGAAGACTATTGGTAATTCCAATTCTCAGACTTATATTTGGAAGACTGTGACCGCCAACTAGCTCTTCCAGTAATATATTGCCACTCTGTAGGAGATGAAACCTGATCTGATCTCCTCAGTTTCCAGTTGTACCATCTACTGTGTATATATAAGCACCTTCACAATGCAAGCGTTCACCGTCCACAATAAAATTCAGAAGTTTAACTGCAACAGATCATCTCACAAAAAATATACTGCCCTAATTTCCAACCTTCTGTCCCTGCTGGAGGGAGGCAAGTTGCCTGCGTATTGTCTACAGACAGACCTATCTGATTCATACGGTGATGTTTGAAAATTAGTATGAAAATAAACCTGCCATCACATCCAGAATAATCGCCATGACTTGAAACCCTTAACCACAGGAGAATATTTCCCACAGGATGTTTCCTCCTCTCCTTTTCCAGAGTTTTTGGTTAAATGTCAGAAACAATGTGGTTATGTGATGATTTTATTACTATAACACTCCCACTATAAGGAGCCACATTGTGCGCTCACACACAGACACATATTTTATTAATGTAAAACTAGAACAGCAGGCATGTAACACATGTGGTTCGAATACAGCAAGGGCCCTACAATCAGAAACAACATTCTCTCACACACACACACACACACACACACACACACACACACACACACACACACACACACACACACACACACACACACACACACACACACACACACACACACACACACACACACACACACACACACACACACACACACACACACACACACACACACACACACGATTGGTCACAGGCAGGATTGTGCGACTTAAATATTGAATTTATTATTGTTGTCATGGAGGCGAGGAGACGGTATACATATAAGGTTGTTAAGGCGAGACAGATAGATTTGGAAATATTACTCATGTAATCCAGATTCCAGTAGAAAACCCAACTCCACCTCTGCCATTTTTTTCTTAATTTTACAGCCTGACACTGTTTACCACATGCAGCCCATAGCGCCATCTCTTCATTTATTTTTTAAATTTGTGGTAAAACTAAAGATTTGCCCTTTGATTTAATATTGCAGGGTGTGGTGTGAAGGGTGCCAGGGTCAACTGAGTCACTCAGTTAACATTGGAGAGAATGGACCAATGCAAAAAAAAAGAACATTTTTATATTTAGAATGTTCTCCTAGGTACGAACAAATATTCACAAGTGCTCCAGACCTGTTGTATGAATAATGTACAGATAGTCTGCCCAAGAAAAACACTTGACCTAAGAATCAAAATCCCTTGCTCTGAATGAATTTGTAACAAGGCTGTTGTCATATTGGAGGGGACACATCCCCACCAATATTTAAATATGCTCAAAATGTTCATGTTCACTCTGGTGCATTCAGAGTAACGAACGAGAGGGAGAGAGAGTTTGAGAATGCCAGCAGGGCAGGGAGAGCAGATGACTTGGCGGACAGTGAGAAAGGGAGCAAATATGAATGGTTAACACAGAATAATGACATTACAACAGTAAAGTACAGGCGACAGAGCAAACATCCCTGTCTCTCCCTAAGTTTTCTTGTAAGCATATAAAAAGAATAAGATTTTTAAAGTTCACTTCATGCTTACAGCCTAGATTTGGAAATTAAGTCATGTCCCCTTGACAACCTCCCATTATGGACCACTACATTCTAAAGGCAGTGTTGAATTGTGATGGCTATATTAATATTTTAACTTTTGCTGTTTTATGACAGGGGGACTTGAAAAACCACAATGTGAAATTCTTCTCTTTTTTTCTTGGTTTATATTTTGGGGAATAATTCAATTCAATTTAAACAACTTTATTTATCCCTAAAGGGAAATTCAATTTTGCAGTCAACCAGTCACATAAAAAACACAATTATTCAATCAACCAACGTTGTTATTAGCAACAGGTCAGCAAATGGGTGACCCAGACAAGAGCAGCAAAGCACACACAGGTTGCCAAATTTTAAGATAAATTGAATAAATATACAACCAAAATCCAATTTAAGTTGAGTAATAAATGTATACAGTAAATCAAGGCATTATGCTTCCCCAGAATTACAAGCTATGGATGTTACAGGTTAGGCAAGATAGCACCGTCCTGATAGCGTTAAAGAGAATCTGCAAGAAAGAACATGGTCAGAGTAACCCAGGATTCTCTTAGTTTTCAGACTACGTGTTTCTTCCAGAAGGAGCTCAGGTCTGCTGCTAACGGAAGTCCAGAGATCTTAGAGCAGATCTTTATAATGTTAATGAGGCTATTCTTGCTTATCACAGGCGACCCATGAAATCAGCAAATGAATGAAAAAGTTAAGACTTCCAATAAAGGAATGATAAAAGCTACATAAAAACTTCCTCAGACATTAAAAGAGTAAAGCTTCAGCATCAAGTGAAATTCTTTGCTGTCCTCGTTTGACTATTGACTCCGTATGTTTATCAAATTTAAGATTAGAGTTGACTAGGGTTCCAAGGTATTTATATGAGTCAATGATTTCAACATTTCCACCATGGATGATGTTTGTATGAGGCTCAAGACAATTCCTCCTAAAATCAATAACCAACTCTTTAGTTTTTGTACGTTGAGGTCCAGGTCGCAGTCATCACACCTTTGAACAAATGCTGATTAGGCGCAGCCACTCCCTGATTCTACCCTCGGAAGAAGAGATAGTAACGCAGTGTCAACAGAAAATTTCACAAGGTAGCTTCCCTCTTCAGAAGTCCTAAAGCTGTCTGTGTACATTACAGATGGAGCCCTGAAAGTAAAGAAGAAAACACATTAACAATTACATTGATTATAATTACTTTGTATTGCACCACATGTGATGAGGGTCTGAAATGGTGATGTCGTAATTGTGTCAAGGAAGTAATGCTAATATTATTATTATTATTAAATTATGATTAATTATGTTATACCTATTCTGACGATGAGATTAAGATTTTTGTAAATTTACCATGGATGATTTGGCAAAGAAATGATTGGGAATATGGCAGCTTTCCACATTTCTCCGTCGAATATCTTGATCATCATGGCAACTGAGAGATCTGAAAACATATAAAACTAAATAAAGTAAACTAAATAAGATCCTTAATTAGTCCCACAGTGGGGACATTTTCAGTGATACTGCACCAAAGGGAAAGTGCAATGACAAACGCATCAGTAAAAATGCAAGAATAAAGCAGTTAAAACAGTTGATTATTCAGACAGAAAGTTTACAATTTAGAGTCATTGATATTACATAATAAGGTGTACATTGATGTTGCTCATTAGGAAATTGTCACATATGGTGTGTGTGGTCTACTTGGAGCAGTGTTGATTATAAAGTCCGACAGCAGCCGTAAGGAAGTGTGGTATCTCTCCTTCACTGCTAAGTACAACTTCCAAAGAGTTAAACTATTTATTGTTGATAAATGGATATGATTTAATAATAGTTTATTACCTACCCATTTTAAAATGTGTGTAGGTCTTCTTTGGCTTCCTCTTTTCTAGAATCATTAGTGCCTCTTCCTCTGAGCAGGCCAATTCTGCAGTGGTCGTCAAATCATAGTTTTCAAACTCTTTCCTGTTATCTGAAAGATTAATATACAGAGGCAATTAATAATTCAAGTAAAATGTAATAGATAGAGAAAGTCTAGAAACCTTTGAACACAAAGGGGGTTGAAAAAAAGAGTAACACATAAGAATCATGAGTGGCACTGCACCTGCCCTGAATACTAGAAAGATTTGGATTACATGTGTTTAATTTGCATCACACAAAAAACTAATGTGACCATAACATACCTGACTCTTTTCACTTGTTGATCAGATTTACACACACACACACACACACCACACACACCTATTAATGTGGTGTGATGTCCTCCATCTGTGCATTGCCTTGTCTCACAACCCCTGCCCACTATGCATCATACCAACATAAAAACAGACACACTATGTGAAAGCTATACAAAAGTATTGTTCTAAATAATGCTCTTTTGTGAGGATGCAGTATTTTTAATATTGCAAACTATTGTTTTGAAATAAACACGGTGTGTTCCTGACATTTTGTAGAAGATGATGACATTCTTAGCAAGAACCACCTTTCTAATGAGGGACAAATAGTGAAACAATCAAAAACACAACCAACAGTTTACCAAAGTTACCCTTGATTTAAACCTGAAATTGAAAAGTACCAATCAAATTAATTGTGATATTGATGTGATTCAATATTGTCCATTGAACGTGTTTAGTCCCTGTTAAAGCCAATTGTAAACCGCTAATGTCAGTTTTATGTAACGTTAGTTAGGCGTATGGTCAATTTCGCTTCAACAAAAGTAAAACTAAGTTAGGTTACTGGTCAGTAACTACATTAAGCTAACGCTAAATTGTCAGGTATTTTTTTTTTTTTTTTTTTAAACAGGACTGGTGACAATGCTCATTGGGGTGTTTTGAAGGCTAACGTTAGCCAACGAAAACGGGCACCGTCTAATAACTGGTTTATGTCAATTGTTTTATGACCGTTGGCACTCTGAAATCAGCTGTCAATTATGGTGAAGAAAACTGCAAACTATTTATATTTTAGCATATTACTAATTCTTTTGTAAAATGCAAATTTGTGCATGTGTATGGATGCTCTTTTTGAGTAATGGCAGGTCAACTCTCTTGTGGTTTTAGTTAAACTCTGCAGATACTGTGCTAAGCTGTTGAAGCACTTTGTTGAAGGTGTGTTGTTGGGGGGGAAAGGGAGCCATAAACAGCAGTAAAAAGGGTTTTCTAAGTCAGCCGTGGTGCATGATTGGACAGCAGGGACCTCACACTTCTTAAATACATCTTTTAAATGGTCTAGGGTGATCACAAAGAAAAAGTAAATACTGCAACATGGCAACACCACAGTGGATGGGAACCTTTGAATATAACCATTGAAGGATATTGGAGCATTTCTCATTCCCTCCCCTCCACTGGTCCAGGAGCGGCAACTGTCTGGCTGCCAGCCCACTTTCCAAGCTGGAGCGTCTTGTCAGGCATTGCATTACCGTATATTTTATTTATCTGCTTTTGCATCTGTGAAGAATGGCGCTTATTCATTGTAGTTCGTCTTGCTTGGCAAAATGGTTCAGCAAATGGTAAAAAGAACGAATGGGCCTGTTGTTTCTAAGACAAATAACTCTTGGAGGTTAAAGTACCCTCCATCTCTCTACTTATTCTGTTTTTTTATTCCCTGCTCATCTCTCCGAGGGCCTTTTGAAGGTCAGAAGAAGATTTTCAGGGCACTGAGCTGTGGCCTGTTGGTTGTTACTAATAATGATTTACTGGTTAATTAAGTAGAATAAGCTTATTCCTGTGCTCCTTTGTAGTCAAGCTGCATGACAGTGGACGCTAAGTGCCAATACAGTAATTCTACATGTAAAATGTACACAAATTTGAGTTTTATCTGCTATGATTGCTCATCCTGTGATGACAACCACATAGTCAAATAAAAAAACACATTGTTTTGCATTGTAGCATAATTATTTATTGTAAACAATAAACGTGCACACGCAAAAAAACTTGCGTACCTAACCCTAACCTGTATCAGTTACAAAAATGTACACGTAATGTGTATCGTTTATCCAGTTTTCTGTGTAACAAATACACCCTAATTTCACTGATCAATTCTGCCAACATAAAAAATATGTTTAATTTTTGTTAAGAATAAATAAGACTATAGTGGTTTTAACTAAGTTTATGACAGATTCTATCCACCCAAAAGGTTTTGTGCTTCATGCCCTAAGAGGATGCTCAGAATATGATTTAGGAAATAGAAAGACAGCAAAATTGCAAAAGATGATATCGTAGATCAGCTAGATGCTCTCAAAGTAATGATTAAATAAATAGTGTGTAACTAAAGTGTGTATGTGCTGAAAATTCTGTTTTTTTTTAATGGGATTTTCATTAAAATGTTTGCATTATTTAATGTATCGATTTTTATTTGTTTTTATAAAACTTTGAAAAAAATACCAATCACTTCCTGTATTTTAAATACAATTAATCCTTGTATTGTATTTGGGTCAAATCGACCAGTTTTAAATTTTTACAAGAAGAAAAATGGAACAAGTATACATTTTTTTCTACCTGCAAATCAATGGCCTTACCTTATTTTCTGTGATAAACATGTATTCCTGACTTAATTAAGAAAATTATTCTGGATATGACGACTTATGTTTTTTTTCAAGATAAGAATGATCACATAGTGGATTTTTAACATGAATTATAAACTTATGACAAAAAAACGATCACACTTCCATTTTTAATTGTGTTCTAGTAGAGACTGATTGCATTACCTAAACATATATGCTATCTCAATTGTTTGAAATTGAGATAAAGACAATATTTGTTAATAGATTATGAAGTAAAATTTTATTTCAGAATTGTTTTTGAAACCCCAAATAAGTCATGGGTCAATTTGACCCGAGGGAAACGAGAGGGTCCCAAAAGTCAAGACAATAGAAGGGTTAAAAAAGAAAATTTGGGAGTTTGATGACGTCACCTTGGGCTTTTGGACCTTGTGATCTATATACTATTTCCTGCCATTTTATGGATTAAATAATGACTGGATTAAACAAAAATAATGAGTTCTGTAATAGACATTTATCACCAATAAACAAACACGTTCACGTCTCTCACAAATACACGGATACACACAGCTTGTCGTCATTGATCTACACCTCCATTACGAAACACTCACACGGACAAACACACTGACAGTGCAGCTCATTGCCAATGATGTATGTGTCCAATAGAGACAGTATTGATTAGCACTGCATGGCAACAAAAGATGGCTTACTGTCAACTGTAAAATATAGTGTGTGTGTGTGTGTGTCTGTCATACAGCCATAACTATAATTTGTATTTAACTGCATCACCCTGTCCAAGGTACCAATATATTTTACACACATATTCTCTCAACATGCCAAATTCACTGCTACACACAGAGACAGAAACAAACACACACACAAGAATTAATGTGTGTTTGTGTTCAAGTGATGAAAGTATATGTACGGTGCATAGAGCAGGTCGTCACAGGTGTGTTGATGGTGGCAGAGTTTTTGTCCGAAGGGAGTCTCAAACACTGGCTGGGAGGCTGAGGTTGCGGACAGTTAAAACATCCAGAGCCATTTACAGCATATACGGGGAATTTAAAAGGAGAAATTCTCCCCAATATAAAATTCCCACACTGTATATTACTCACACACTGCATATACACCAGGTAATTATAGCTTTTATTTTATAAATTTGCCTCATCAGTCTTCATCACTTCTGTCAGTTATTGTGTTACAGTGGCCATGAGAGAAAATACAGCTACTGTTTGGGGACAACAACAAAAATGCATTGACTACTGATGTACTGTATATCCTGTTCCTTCCTTTTACCACATGGGGAAATGTATTTTATTGTTTGAACCTGGGACGTAATTCCTCTTACAGCTTGGAACAATTAAATTCCAAAGGATGCTAACAGTTGCTGTGGTTGATTTAAGGCGTGTGGCTAGCTGTAGTTGACAAGATCAGAGCAGCAGGCTATATTAGCCTAATGTCAGCGTGTGTGTTAAGGACAATGCATCTTCTAAACTTGCAAACACTGATTAAGGCTCAACATGCTTCAAATAGTTTGTGTGTGGTCTATTCAAAAAGGCATAAAAAACCCAATAAGCTCAGATAACAACTTAAGCTCTTGGCAAGTTCTGAATACGTCATTCAACAAAACAAAAAGGTCAAGCAGATTCCCTTAGGCACTGGTTCGGTCTTGCAGGTAAAGGTGGATTTAACGATTATGTCATTTTGGAACAAGTAAGCAGGGAAGTAAAGATTAGAAATCCAATGTGATCCGAATCACTGATCTGTCAAAATCCAACATCACAGGAAGCTTTGCCTCCCAGCTATAGGCGACCTACCCTTACCTTTGACATCTGTCCATAGAGAGGATAGAAATATTGAATTACATTGAAAACTATCTATCTATCTACAAACGCACACATCTATCTTTCTATATATGTATATATAGATAGATAAAGTATCACATCATGTTATCCATTATCCAATGATCTGAGCTCATTCAAGAGCTGTGAACATAAGCAGGTCTCCCTTAAAGCTTGAAAACAGAAGAACAAGGCTCTCTTTATTTTATTATGCCATCAGGACATAAATCCACAAGCTGCGAGACAAATCCTTAAGCTGATTCAGAGGTGATGAAAAGGAAGCTGAATTTGTGGTCGCAGTGACAGCACCCAGTGTGATTTTCCAGGGATACAAGCACATTTTTCTGATTCACACCTGGCTCTACGATGACATTAAATCTAATCGTGGATAACAAAGAAACTCCAGGTGACAGTGTTTTTTTTTTTGTAACACTGAAGGACTGAGAGACATTTTGAAGGAGACAGTTTTCAAGCTGTTTTATGCTTGCAAGACAAATGTTATACCAGTATATAACTTGTTGCAAGTGTCAGACTAGTTCATTTTCCACTGCAGATATTTTGTACCGTCATGACAGGAAAAGCAAAAGCGTTACTAATAACATTTACTGCTGTATGGCTCTGTTATTCCCAAGCAAATATATATATACATACATATTTATTATAGATGTTTTCTGCAGTAACAGTAGTTAATAGATTGTTTGAAATATTATTTGTCTTGCTTTTTTCAGCTCTAGATTTAGTATATTTAAGAATATTAAAAGTCATTCCAGTATATTTTTGACACTCAGGCCAAGGTAGCATAATTAAACTAAATTGAATTGAGCTGACAGATTAAAAAAAGAAAGAATGAGGGAAACAGAAGAGAAATGGAGAAGGACAATACACTGACGGCCTAGTTGAGTAAAGTGATAACTCTTTATGTGATTGGTCTCACTTGATCAAAAGAAAATGACCTTTCTACGGTTAATAATTATTCATGAAGTTGTTAGTAATTCATGACTGTATGGTCAGGTTTTATTCTGGAGATATGAAACCTGACTGTTTATAGTTTGCAAAAGGAATTCTTCTGTTTTTCCCCCCTCTCAGTCTCTCCTACAGTCTCACTGTAGTTTTGCACTGCCAGACTATGCCTATCTCCACAGAGGTGGTGGGGGGGATAAGGTCTGGCTCCTCAACACATAAATTCTGGGATAGGAGGAAAAAATGCTCTGGATTGTTTGTATTTCTTTAAATAGATCACAATTGTCTTGGTTCCGGTTGTTCCAGACGCAGAAGCAGTGGCTCTGCAAAATGGTCTCAGGAAGAAACTTTGTTTTGGTGGAACATTTGCACCTCGCAAAGGAAAATGTCACATACATTATTATTATTATTATTATTATTATTATTATTATTGTCTGTTCACACCATATAGTAACTTGAGCTATCTAAGCTTGAAACATTGCTAAATGTAATTTGCTCTTACCAGTGTATCTCCATGTGTACTTTTGCCATAGTATTCTCCCAATACGTCCCAGTCAGATAGTTAATGGCGTAAATCTTTCAAATCATTGACCAAAAGAGCCAAGCAGGCCGGTCTTATTGCACAACCCAAATTTTCCTCAAAACTTGCCATTTTCAGTGTGTAGCTTGCTAGTTCAAAGTTTATTGTTGTTTTCCAAAATGAACAGATTTTGAGAACGACAACAGACAGCGGAAGGTGAGTGATATCCGCATGTCAGGCAATTATCCTAGAAATGTGCTTCCATTGGTCCAGACTAGTCTCACTGTAACTCTACTGAAGTTGACCATTTGAAAATTTGCAGAAAAAGAGCTTGTACTGTATTATACTTTTAAAGTACATCAAAGACTATTAGAGCAATATTTTCATACTTTTGTTTCTTTCACACTCATTGTCTCTGATGTATTTTAATTTCTCTTCCTCCAGTCTCTCTTATAGGGATTTAGTTTTTTTTTTCCAGTTTAGTTTGATAATTACAGTATTACCAAAGAGAAAAGAGGAAGAGACACCGTGGAAAGGTTAATTTAATTATTGAACTCAACTTAATTAAATAATATTTTGTTTGCTCTGAGTGGCACAATCTTTCCCCACTGCCTACTCAGCTGCACGGATAAACATACTAAACCAAATTATTTTCAGCTGCATGTGTGAGATGACACTACATGGCAGAAAACATTTCAGATATCAAAGTTAAATGACCTCATGGACATGTGAGTATTCAACATCAGTTCTTAAACCTTGAATAGTAATAGAATGAAACAACATGGAGCAGTGGAAGCAGCCAATGAGAGAAGGCTGAAGAGAAAGCAACTGAAAGAATGCAGGGTTAAATTCAAGGATAGCAATTTAACGGATACTGAATATCAAGTTGAAAAAGTTTAATAATAATAGCTCTTAGCTGCATCTCTTATCTCTCTGTCTCTTTTGGTTTAATATGTTTTCCCACTTCCCTTTTATACAAAATATAAAAAATCCTGAATTATTTAAACCCTATTTCCTAAAAATTATGTTTATAAACAGCTAATTTGCATTAGCAAGTACATTGTTGTAGGCTAAGTGACAGTGCCCAAAATTACATTTTGAAAGCAACATAACAAGGAAGCAATTACACTTTCCAACTGACCACTTGCCAATGTACACATTTCATTCCTGGGTTAAAGCATGTAAAACCCATTCAAAATAACTAAAAGATAAAAAGGAATTGACCTTTGGTAACTGCCTCACTTGAAAAAATAGCTAGATTCTTTCAGAGAATATTTAAAATCAATGGCCATTAGCATATACATATTTTTAACAGTAAATTTTACACAAGGTTCAGGGAACACAGGTCCATATGAGTGGCATTAAAGGCACCACCTTGTTCAAATATCAGTGTCCCAGTGAGATATTTCAGTGACCTAGCATGCACAATTCCAGGGCCTTCTCTGAGTGAAACACCACTATAATTAACGTTATTAAATACACCTGTGCTTTTACTACTATGAAATGTCTGCAGTGAAAAAGGTCCATCAGTGGCATGCCATCTGGCAAAGATGCAAGCACCACCAGCAGCATCATGACAATTCAAATCCAAAGTACTGATTACAGAGCTGAAGCTCATGTTCTTACTGCATGATAGGCTATTAATCCCAGATAAAGGCTGATGGAGATTTGATGGATTAAAGTAATCCAGATAGATATCTATATCTAGTATTACTCTAGTATTGTTTAAGTCAAATTACAGCAAACAGGAATTTTAAACAATAAGAAAATACTTTTCCATTATCTGATGAGATGCTTATGAAAAACTAAAAAGAATGTAATGCTATTACACCCACGTTATTAAATCTAACATTTAGTGAAGCCGCTTTTTTCCCCTCAACGTCTGAGTTTATATCCTCATTTCATAAGAGTGGAGACAATTGAACTTGAGTAATTATTGAGGTAGAGGTGCAAGCAGCAGTCTGGTCAAGTTACTTAGCAGCAATATAAACAGACTGCTCAACATCTTTAATGAGCACTCTAAATGTGCCCAGAATGTTGCACAATTGACCATTTCTATACAATCCACACCCTGATGAACAAACAAGAGAGTTAAGATTTATTTATGTGCAAATTCAAAGAAAAAAAGAGGCATTTTATTTATTTTTGGCATGCTGTACTGTATTTATTATCTAAAAACAGATGTGCAGTCAAAATTCTTCTTCATGCAGTCTTCACTCAGACAAAAGTGTCCATCACTTTCCCCAACAATTCCAGTGTAATGTTAAACTGTTAGCAATGTAGCTAGACCAATCTAAAAGCCCTTTTCCTTCTAAAGCCACTGTCTCTTGGAGTGGAAAGCCTGTTCCATGCAGATAACCAAGTGTAGCTGTCCTCTACGCATCAAAGACAGATTGCTGACTCAATCTGTTGGAGCTGGGCGGCTGAAATTGGGCCCGAGCTGTAAATCCCAAAACACAGCAATAAAGATTAACAAAAATGATGACCTGAGAGATGAGTTCACTCCAGGTGCTGTACAGTGCTGACCCTGAGCTCTCAATGAGTGACACTCACCTTGGTGTAACAATCAGATAGTTAGTTACAGCATGGCAGTAAATATGAAGAGTAAAGTCTTGTAGCTCATGACGACAGTTTGATACAAGTCCTGCTATTCTGCTGATCTATCTTCCCTACTGCATGTTTTCTATTATGCACAACCTTCCAAACCATGTTTTTTTAAAATTACCTTTTGTTGGTTGTATTTACAGTGTGGCTCAGAGTGCATACATTATCAGAATCAGCTTTATTTGCCAGGTATGACAAACAAGTATACAGACGAGGAATGTATATTTAATACTACAGCTAGCAGATATTTACAGGATGTACAGTTGCAAAAGGTGTGTGTGTGTGTGTGTGTGTGTGTGTGTGTGTGTGTGTGTGTGTGTGTGTGTGTGTGTGTGTGTGTGTGTGTGTGTGTGTGTGTGTGTGTGTGTGTGTGTGTGTGTGTGTGTGTGTGTGTGTGTGTGTGTGTCATGTTTTTCCTCCATCTTAGGGTTACAATGAGGGTTCGATAAAGATAAGGGACTGTTACGGTTAAATTTAAAGGCTGGGAAATTAATATTATATGAATGTCCCCCATATGGGGAGCAAACCATTAAAAATGTCCAACAAAAGAGCGTGTGTGCTGAAGGGGTCTTTGGAATAAAAGGCAGGACTTGAAATGGAAATTAAATGAGAAGACAGATGAGAGAATAGGGGGGAGTGAGAGAAAGGAGGGGAAAAGTTGTTGAAATCTTTGAATCAGATAATAAAATTCAGCTCTCTAACATTTTTATAAATTATTTGCAGAAAGAGAAACTACTGAGAGAGAGGGCGAGAGACAGACAAAGCAAGATAGAGGAGAAAATAAGAGAAAAGGATACATGCTGGCATATAGATATGGTGTAACACCTTACACTAGAAGACAACCAACCATGACACTCCACCAGAATAATGCCTGTATGCCTGAAAGAAATATCAACAACCAGCAGGTGGATTCTTACTGAGAAGAAAACTTGTGAACCAACAGTGAGGTTTGAAACTTTTTAGGGCCCACATTTGGAACATCTGGCTCCTTGGACTGATATTTTTTGATATGAGTTTACCCCCACATGTAGAAAACCACCAAGCTCCTTCTGCTTTGTGGATGTACAATGAGGGAAAAAGTATTTGAACGCCTGCTGATTTTGTTTTCCCACTAGCAAAGAAATGATCAGTCTGTAATTTTAATGGTAGATTTATTTGAACAGTGAGAAACAGAATAACAAGAAAATCCAGAACAAAATGCATGTCAAAAATGTCATAAATTGATTTGCATTTTAATGAGGGAAATAGGTATTTGACCCCCT
>NC_045746.1:13462949-13463125 GCF_008692095.1 Etheostoma spectabile
AAGATTTCTGGCTCCCAGGTGTCTTTTATACAGGTAACAAGCTGAGCTTAGGAGCAAACTCTTAAAGAGAGTGCTCCTAATCTCAGCTCGTTATCTGTATAAAAGACACCTGTCCACAGAAGCAATCAATAATATTCCAAACTCCCCACCATGGCCAAGACCAAAGAGCTCTCCAA
>NC_045746.1:13463135-13463629 GCF_008692095.1 Etheostoma spectabile
GACAAGATTGTAGATCTACACAAGTCTGGAACGGGCTACAAGACCAGTGCCAAGCAGCTTGGTGAGAAGGTGACAACTGTTGGTGAGATTATTCACAAATCGAAGAAACACAAAACAACTGTCAATCTCCCTCGACCTAGGACTCCATGGAAGATCTCACCTCGTGGAGCAGCAATGATCATGAGAACAGTGAGAAATCTGCCCAGAACTAAACAGGAGGATCTTGTCAATGATCTCAAGGCAGCTGGAAGCATAGTCACCAAGAAAAAAAATTGGTAACACAATACGCCGTGAAGGACTGAAATCCTGCAGCACCCGCAAGGTCCCCCTGCTCAAGAAAGCACATATACACATGTCCGTCTGAAGTTTCCAAATGAACACCTGAATGATTCAAAGGACAATTGGGTGAAAGTGTTGATTGAAATGGAGTTCTTTGGCATCAACTTAGCTTGCCGTTTTTGGAGGAGGAGGAATGCTGCCTATGACCCTAAGAA
>NC_045746.1:13463639-13466006 GCF_008692095.1 Etheostoma spectabile
ACCGTCAAACATGGAGGTGGAAACATTCTGTTTTGGGGATGTTTTTCTGCTAAGGGGGCAGGACAACTTCACCACATCAAAAGGGACAATGGACGGGGCCATGTACCGTCACATCTTGGGTCGGAACCTCCTTCCCTCATCCAGGGCATTAAAAATGGGTCGTGGATGGGTAACACGGCCAAGGCAACGAAGGAGTGGCTCAAGAAGAAGCACATTAAGGTCCTGGAGTGGCCTTGCAAGTCTCCAGACCTTAATCCCATAGAAAATCTGGAGGGAGCCTCAAAACCTTAATGACTTGGAGAAGATCTGCAAAAAGGAGTGGGACAAAATCCCTCCTGAGATGTGTGCAAACCTTGTGGCCAACTACAAGAAACGTAATGAGTTAATACAACACACTTGTGTAGACTTACTTATATATTACATTTCAATTACACACTGCATGGTTATATTTTTAATCAGTCTAAGCATTGAAATAACATATTTCGTTATTATTTAATCTATTATGTTTTCAATAAATTATAGTAATTCATAGTTTTCTCCATATAATGGCAAAAAAATAGAAAAAGAAATTGATGGCTTTAAAAAAAAAAAATTTCCAACAGTTGCAGTTTGGGCATCAGGGTAGCTCACCTAGTAGAGCATGCACCCGTATATAGAGGTTCACTCCTCAACGAAGCAGTCGCAGGTTTGACTCCAACCTGTGGCCCTTTGCTGCATGTCATTCTCCTCCCTGCCCTGTCATGTCTTTAGCTGTCCACTACAAAAATAAAAGGACTAAAATGCCCATAAAAAAATCTTTAAAAAAACAGTTGCAGATAAAATTTCTGCTCTAAAATGGAGCAGCAGAACATCCAAATTAAGCGAAAATAAGAAACTAGTGTTTTGTTTGTCTATATTAGAGAGTAATCCAAAAAACAATGACGGTGTCACGTGGATGGAGATGGCGGCTTGAGGTGAAGCTCCCAGCCCAACTTTGCCAGATAGTTGTTTTAAATGGTTCTAACGGCGGTATTTAACGCTGTATGCTCGATAAAGTTACTTAAGGCGGAATGGCAAGCAAAGGTAAAGCACAACCCAGCGATACTGACGCTATTGCAGAGGCAGTGCTGGAGAAACAAACAAGCTACCTCAAACCACGCTTTTCTCAGATCCAGTCTCAGATTCAACTGATGGTGGTCAACCACAATAAGAAGCTAACTGCTATCCATGCTCAACTAGCATCTCTAAATGCAGAGTCTTGGCTCTATCAGATCGGACGTGAATGACCTAAAAACTACCGTGGAAAGCAACTCAAGTATTCTTGACAGCAACGGACAGCTTTTCAGGAGATGCAGGTGAAGCTAGCAACTGAAGGTGCAACATCCGCATTGTTGGGCTGAAAGAGGGGCTAGAAGGTGCTAATGTTGTCTATTATCTCTCACGCTCGCTGCCTAATGTCGCGTCTATACTTTTTACTTTTCTGCTCTAATACGCGCAAAGCTACATCACTGAAACTGCAAAACCTTGAAGCTGAGTTCACTAGATTAGACTCACTGTTACAAACTAAATTTTACTGACCGGATAGCTTTAGAACGATGATTAATCAAGGAAGAAACAAACAATATTCTGAAACAGAGGTCAAGACAGCTTTATTACTGTCTGGGTGCCAGACCTAGTCACCTTCTTGCTATGTGAAATTAAGATCCAGTAATTATTTAGCAAATATTCACGCTATTAAATCCATGCCTCAATTATCAACAGAGGAATCAGCTATCTTGGATAAATTGATAAATTGATTACTATTGAAGAATTAAGAGTGGCAATACAGAACACGCAAAAAGGAAAATCACTAGGCTTTGATGGGATTCCGCCTGAATTTTATGCAACTTTTTGGGAACAGTTGGGTCCTTTCCTTTTTAACATGATTAACTTCTCTATTGAAAAGGGAAAATTTTCAATAGATGTTCAAGGCATGTTAACACAGCCTTAATCTCCTTACTATTTGAAAAAGAGGATCCTACAGAGTGTTCTAGCTTTGGTAACACTTTCATTGGTATGATTAAAGCTTTGTATTCTAATCCCTCAACCTGAGTCTTAACCGGACACACCTCCTCTTTATTTCCAGTCTCTAGATCCTCCCGCCAAGGTTGCCCCTTGAGTCCTGCATTATTTGTCTTTTCTTTAGAGCCGCTGGCTCAAGCCATTTGCCAATTGATTATGGTGTCACCAATGTGCATTTGTAATACACAGCCTCAACTATCATTATTTACAGACGATGTGTTGGTCTTTTTAGAAAACCGATTTCAGTCTCTTCCTCACCTTCTATCCTTATGCAAGGAGTATGGAAGCTTATTGGGCTTTAAAATTAACTGGTCAAAGTCTGCACTA
>NC_045746.1:13466016-13466360 GCF_008692095.1 Etheostoma spectabile
ATAATTCTGCCCGCAACTCAACCATCTTTGCTGACATACCCATTATTAAGCAGTTTAAATATTTAGGCATTGATGTCTTCCCCTGCTTAAACCAGATTATTACATAACCATTCTGTTGCTCTGAACAGTCATTGGAAGGATATGGAAAAGTGGATGGTCTCCCCATGTCAATTCAAGCCCGTATCTCAGTGGTTAAAAAAAACGTTTTACCCAGGGTCAATTTTGTTAGCTCTATGCTACCTCTCTCCCCTCCAGCTGGCTACTAGCGCAAATTACAATCAGTGGCATCTAAATTTGTCTGGAAAGGTAAGCGGGCGTGACTCAAGATATCTACTCTACAGAGG
>NC_045746.1:13466370-13467972 GCF_008692095.1 Etheostoma spectabile
ATGGTGGCCTCTCAGTTCCCAACTAACATAATTTCTGGTCCTTTTTCTTATGACCCCTCCTCACCTGGTTTAATCCAAATACATCTGTTTGTTGGCGTACCTTAGAAAGTGCTATGATAGAGCCTTGGTCACTCCATGACATTCTTTGTCACTGATTCATTATCTCACATCTTATCAAGACTTAGCTAAAATAGCTGAAACATACTGCCATATAGCTTGTAACTGGCACACCTTTTACCCATTTTTCAATAATACAGCGCTCCTGATTGGTGGAGGCCGATAACAGCGCCACAATGGGAACAAAAAGGAGTTTTGTCCCTCCTTCCCAGCTTTCCTTTGAGATTTTTGGCTCTGTGACGCGTTCCATGACTCAGTGTGTTGTTTGTAATTATTTGTTTTGTTAATTTTTGAATATAAAAGAAAATGTATCACAAAAAAAGAATGACAGCTAGATTTACACAGGACACAGTAAGAGTATAAAGAAAAAAACTAAAGAAAAGTGAATCTCATTGCAGCACGTAGTTTGATTAGTTTTTTTGACTTATAAAAAAAAACACACATGCAAATGCAGCACTGCCTTGCTGGCTGGCCAGTACCCTTCACCCTGCATTGCTCCATGCTTTTTGGTGACATCTTATCTACACCACTGTAAGTGTATGTGGGTGTGTGTCTAATCCTTTCCTGCGATTAGGATCATTCATCCCTGTGCGTGGGTGTGTGTTTGCAAATTTTGTGTAACATGGGCTGTGGACAATTCATCTATATTAGTAAGAGATTAACCTGCTCACCTAATACATCCATCACTTGCGCGTGCGCGCACACTGCCTTAGGCAAGGGCAGTGGAGAAACACCCATATGCACATGCAAAACACAGTGGTGCAGTGCAGCTACCATACACATTTACGAAACCAGGAAAACTAATTAAAATATGGTACATTTAAAGAGCTGGTCAAAGGCCTTACTTAGCGAACTGCCTAAATCTGAAATCCTATAGGATTTGCATGCTGACAGTGTAAACAAAGCATCCCCAGTTTAAATCTGGCTGAGGAACTTTGTGCATTTTATTCCCCACCTCCCTTTCTCCTCATTTCCTGTCAGCTCTCTATGTCTAACGAGCAGGGCCACGCGGAATCTGCGGATGCAACATTCTGCAAAACATTTTACACAGAATTTTACAAATTAAAAAAAAAAAAGTAACTTTTAAAGCTATATTAATGAATGTTTGGTCAATTTAAGGAATTGCCAAATGACTTGATACAAAGCTAATGAAGCCTATCAGCTCCACAATTACAGAGCCTCAACACAAAAATGCTCATCTGAATGTCCGAACAAAAACAATCTGACTTAAAGTTTATTTCAGAGGGGACAGAAGCACAGTGTGGATCAATGCTAATAGCGTCCAGAATTACACACACACACACACACACACACTTTCTCTACCGTCTTTATTTCACCCTCCCCTCAAATGCACATATGATGCCACATTGATTCTGTCTCTCTCTTTCTTGAATTCTTTCTTCATTTTATGCAGAAAGCAAAAAAATCTATTTACTAGCCTAATTGGCTAAATTGCCTTTTTTTGGGGGGGGGGGGGGGGGGGGG
>NC_045746.1:13467982-13473088 GCF_008692095.1 Etheostoma spectabile
AATCTAGACTGGAGAGGCAGGGAGGAAAAAAGGGAAGGGATAGGGGAGGCAAGGGACAAAGGGAAGAAGGAAAGGAGCAAGGGCGAGAGAAGAAATGATGCAGAGAAGAGTGACGGGTGGAGGTAGCAAGGGATGGAGGGATTAAGGGACTAAGGGAGTGCACAGAGTGAAGGAAGAAGGAGAGAAAGACAGACGGTCATTGTACTGTGTGGCAGCCTCCAGCCGCTGTTTGCTTTGGTTGCCACAGCAACGCTAGAGAAGGGGCTGATAAGTTAACCAGATGGTTAGAGACTAAGAGAAAAAGCATATTGCATGCGTGTGTGTATACAAGCGTGCGTGTGTGCGTGCACAGAACTCCAATAGTGTCATCTAGGCTTATATTTTGAATCTCTGGTGATGATGGATGACAACTGTTTTAACTTCTTATTAGGGTTTTAATCTCTTCATTTTGTTTCAGCATAGCTGGAATGTCTATTTTTTTTAATTCATCTTTTTTTCCATTTCTTCCTCCTCATTACTATTTTTTATTAATTCCTTTCCCGCTGCTAATTTATGTGAGATGTGTGTCCAGTGCCAAGGAGTGTGTGTGTTTCAGAGAACGCAGGTTGTTGTCAAGGCCAACTAGAAAGAGCATTTTATCAGTTTAATTTACAAGTGAGTGAGTGTGTCCTCCTGGAGAATGATAAAGGGAGATGAAAGAAGTTTTTTTTTTTTTCCTTTTTCTTTTATGAAGATTCATTTTTACAACCTGAAGGGCTAAAGCATAGGCAGGGGAAGGAATGAAGAGAGTCAGGGTGAAATGGAGGGATGAAGGAAGCAAGGAACAAGGGAAGAGTAAGCAAAACAAAAAGTGACAGAACTAAGTAGGAGTATAGGATGGCTAAAACAGGTTATGGTTTAAATGCCGTGGTTTCATTTTACCAAAATAAAAAGTGAACAGATGGTACAGGGAAATATTTACCACTATTGAGCATTGCAGAGACCCAGGTTGATTTCCCCTTACCAATACCTCTTGTTTGGTTGTGCGTCATACAGTATAAGGTGTAAATAATGTCTTAAAAAAACATTTTTTGTAATTTTTGAATTCTATGTCAAAATGTATATTTAAAGCTTTTTGATTGTGTCTTTTTTATATAAATAATGATTATTTTGAATGTTTTCACAAGTTTGTATATACTCTAGCATGCGCTTCATTACATACATGACGCACACACACAGTGTCATACTTTCCCAAAAGGTGGTAGGAAGTATGAATATGTATTATGAGTTTAAAAGATAAATACAGAAAATAAATAAAAATCACCATGTACTGCGGTCTACTTGTGTGTGCATGTTTCTAATTCTGTCTGTCTCCAGTCTTTGAGGTGTGCCACCTTGATGCCAGAGAGAGAGAGAGAGAGAAGAGGAGAGGAGAGGAGGAGAGAGAGAGAGAGAGAGAGAGAGGAGAGAGAGAGAGAGAGAGGAGAGAGGAGAGAGAGAAGAGAGAGGGAGAGAGGGAGGACGGAGAGAGACGAGAGAGAGAGGAGAGGGGGAGAGAGGAGAGAGAGAGCGAGGACGGAGGGAGAGAGGGATGATGAGAGGAGACTGAGAGAGAGAGAGAGAGAGAGAGAGAGAGAGAGAGAGATCCTTTTACAACAGTGACCAAACTTGCATACAAAACATCCATGCAAGGACTAGAAATATTAATATTTGTATAACTGCACACACATGCACGCTAAGGAGTGCTGCTTCTTTGCCAGCAGACATCTAGTGAAAGACAACATTGTCTGCACAGAGAAGTAAGGGAGGAGGGGGAGAGGAGAGAAGGAGGCTCTAGACAATAAGGAGGAGAAGAAGGGAAGTATAACTGAGGGCATGATAAGCATTTTAAAAGAAAGAAAAAGAAAGATAAATTGTATGTGTCCTTAGAAAGCAGGAAAGAAACAAGGACAGGGGTAGGGAAGATGAAGACTGGGAAGATGTGGAGAGAGTCAGGCAAATAGATGGCAGATGTTTGTAGATAACAGAAAAATAAAATGAGTGGAGAGATAAAGAGGGATAGGAAAAAGGGGGCAGTGCAGAGAAATGGAGTGTGTTTTGACAGTATGGCAGCAGTAGCAGTAACATTCCTGGCTGAACAGATCAGCTGGCCTGAGGAGAAAGACAAACACAGGAGAGGAAACCACGTCTAGACTACTGCTAGACACACACACACACACACACGCGCACACACACATAAACACAGACTGAACAGAGACACAGAAAATACACACATTCACAGACACACATCAACCTGCTAGTTAGACAAGGTGGGCGACTGCCAAGCACTGCCAAGAACCTGGTGGGGGAGAAAGGAGGAGGAGGTGGAAAAATAGGGTGGAATAGAGATATGAGGAATGAAGGGGCCAGGAAGAGACTGAGGGCGAGGTGGGAGAAATGGGCAGAAGGTGTTACAAATGGGACTCAAGTTTAGCCTCAAGTTTTGTAAACCTCTTTATGGAAATTTTAGTTTTTGTTTAACAATCTAATCACAGCATCACTGCAAATACTCTGTTCTCCTTTCCGTGAATTCCCCTTGATAGTCAAACTCCAAAAGGTGCTACATGCCAGCTTTAAAGGTCTCATGACATGGTGCTCTTTGGATGCTTTTGTACCTTAGTGGTCCACTAATACCATATCTAAAGTCTCTTTCCCAAAATTCAGTCTTGGTGCAGAATTACAGCCATTAGAGCCAGTCCCACAATGAGCTTACCTTAGTGTGGGCATTTTCTGAGTCTGTAGCTTTTGAGTAGGAGAGGGGGGGCGGCTGACCAGGTAGTGGTTAACCAACTGCCCCTTATGACCTCATAAGGAGCAAGATTCCAGATCGGCCGATCTGAGCTTTCTCAAATGCAAAGCAGGATACCCAGGGATCAGTTTATACCTATCTATCTATTTCTAGCCACTGGGGGACAATAGGCAGGCTGGGGGAACTCAATGTTTAAAAAAAAAAAAAAAACTCATTAAATGACATTTTTATGCCATTGGACCTTTAAACATGCCTTTTAGACATTCGTAAATGAACATACGCTAAAAAGAATCCCTGCTAAAAGACTGCTAATTAGTCCCTACCAGCCTCTGTACTAATCCGCTGGATTGATTTATGATACAAATCAAAACTAGGGCTTCAGCTACTCAATAACCAGGTGAAATTAACACCACGAGATGCAGTTAAAAGGTCTGAAAGCTTGTGAGGGGAGCCTTTCAGCATAGACTTTTTAACATATACTGCTCCCAAAGGTCAAGAATAAACATCCATGATCGAAATTAGGCTTGAGAGTTTTAGACGTTGAAACAGTTGAAGCCCAAAAGGAAAATCAGAAGTTGCAAATAAAAAAAAAACTTTGAGGCAATAGGATTAATTAGCATTTTAGTCTTGATGCTCTAAATATATTTGCCACATATACTGTATAGGTGTTCTATAAATCTTATAAACGCACCCATATCTGATTAATTTGACAACAAAGGCCTGTACTATGAAGCAAGATGTGGCGTTGAGGTAACTTCAGGTTGAACCCGGGGTTTTGTATATCACTGGTTACCGGTTTAAATCGCTGTGGTAACTCATGCTGGACACCTAACCTGCCTGGGAGTATGGAATGCAGTTTTATTCAATATTAAATAAATAAGCCTTTGAAATACATCATGAAATAAATAAGGCATACGGGAGCTTGTTATATTGGAGATTCAAGATCAACCGGTGAAAAAACACCTAATGACTAATCAATTCTTGATTGATAAAGGTGTCACCATTCTCAGAAGATCCGGTGGAGCTCTGTGTGTGTGTGTGTGTGTGTGTGTGCGCGCGCGCGAGCGAGAGCGAGAGAGATTCATTATTTGCGCTCACGGTTGCTTATGTTCTGATATGATGTGGGATGTCATTCCAAATCTTGGTGTATGTATGGAAAAAAAAAAGATTTCTGATCAAAGTTGTTTTTATATAGAGGAACTGGAATAAGATCCTCTGAGACTGACCTAGTGAGGCGTCCTGGTCTCATGTGTTTAGGAAGAAGTGCAGTTCCGTCGTGGTAAGAGACCAAATAGGAAGACAGTATGACATAGTTGAAAACACAATTGCATGTAAATAGATTTCAGAAACAGAAGAAGATAGATATGATCTAATATTGTTATAAAGTTTCTGATTCAAAATTTTTGTTAAGTTAGACACATGTTCCCGGTATGGTAGGTTTATCCAAGACGCTCCGAAGATTAAGTGCGACAATGCAGCGATATTCCCAGATGATAATAATGGCAGACTGGTCAGATACCAATACATTCATGATTTTATTTTCTTGTGGCTTGTCCTTTTCTAATAAAAAGGACAGTTTGTGTTACTCCTTAATATGTAGGCCCAATGTTTTTTATTATAGCTTGCTTTGGTTTCATAACCTTCTCAATAAGTCTCACATCACTGGACCAATAACGTGGCCTATATATTAAATTCATCAGACCGGGAACACCACAATGCTTCTTAATCTTTTTATTTTTGTGCTGTCACTTGTCAGAATAAAAAAACAAAAAAAAACATGAATATTCTTTTTCATATTTGCTCACAGCATGTATTGAAGTCACTTAATTCTTTTCTGTCCCTTTCTGATTGTACTGTATAAACATTAATTGTACAAAGATATTTAGAATTAGACCGCTTATAGAGAGTTGTACATATGGTTGTAAAACATGTTCTCGCATTGTGAATAAGGATTTGAAATAAGCCTAGAGTCCTTAGGGTACATTTCCCGAGGAACAATAATTCCCTCTGCTCACTTTTAAAGGAAAAGTAGGCTATATAGTAATACATTATATTTATATTGTGCCTTACATGGTAGGCTACTAAAAGACTTTACAGTAAAACCATCACATTTATCACATAAACAAACATGAAACTAGCATGTTTAAAGCAATTAAACCCGTGTGGCCTATAACTTTGTAAAAATAAAAAAATAAAAAAATGTTGAGTGACTAATAGGCTAAGTAAATATTTTTGCATCCTTACACATTCAGTCGGTCCACTATAGTCTGTTGCGCTTTTGCTCCGTTTGATAACAGCCGTATTTCCCCTTTCTGCATATTATATGCTTCACCTCCTCG
>NC_045746.1:13473098-13473224 GCF_008692095.1 Etheostoma spectabile
TCCATTAGAAGCTGCTGCTCATTGGGTGAAACATATTCTACATGCGTCTTCTCCATTTCTGCATCAGTAAATCTGTGATCGATACCATGGTCTGTTTAAGAAAGCCGTGAACATGCACTTATCCCA
>NC_045746.1:13473234-13475263 GCF_008692095.1 Etheostoma spectabile
ACCTGGCTTGACATAGCTTCACCTGTTCATCCAGGCTCGGCAAATGTGCAACCGATTAAGCCGCGATGAGCGGATCGCACATAGTCAAGCTGCGCTTTTTCACTTATCCTGGACATCTTTATTCTACTTTTATGCAACAGGCCCCAGGCTTCAGCTCAATGAATCTTCAGGTCAACTAAGAAAACTCCATCAGCTGGTGAAGGCAATGAGATGTGTTTTAAAGTGAACCTTGTGCTTTGGATTTTTTTTTAATAATTCTAAAAAGGTCAATAATTACCTTAAAGCTCAATAGGTCAAATTTGAATCTTTGAAATACAGAAAAGGGAAAACCCTTTAAAATTGAGTCCTTTGGGGAAATTCACAAAAAAGTACATTGCTTTTGGTAAAAGTGCTGTGTGCATGAAATTGCCTTCCCTAAATTACGTAGAATGTTTTTAGCTATGTAAATATTCATGCAGTTTGACCTTCCTTTCAAAAACACCAAAATGTGTGTAATTTTTTTATCCTACAATATATTTGTCATTAAAAATGTATTGGGTCACATTAAAATTGTAAATTGCCATCTCTGCCTCTCTTGCTAACATACATTGCCACCATTCTCTACATAATCTGACCACCTAATAGTGAAGTAGGTGGTTGTCACTGAGAAGCCAAAACAAGTAATTTGACATTTGAACAAAGTACTTTAGAGGCTTTGCTGATATGTCTCTGGAGCAGTGGGGGGGGAAGAAACTGAAATTAAATTTCTCATGGCCTAGGGCATTCCTCAGTCAACGGTAGACTCAAAAGACATACACTTTCAAAAATATAGACAAAGCAAAGAGAGGGCTGACCCTGAGTCTTATCAGGTCAAGTATTGGCTTTAAGAGGAAACTGAGCTTTCGCTGAAGGAGATCATCTTCAAGGTTACATACTCACTGGCATTAAAAGCAACCGTCACTGACCTATGAACCAACAGTTCAGGGATAGAGATGTGTATGTAGTGGCCAGTCCATCTTTTCGGGAAGGGTAGCAGGTCAAACAGGATGTGCACCGATTGTTAATTGGCCACAGGTTAAGTCTAACTCCAAAGTCCAATCAGCTGCAGTACCTGGAGTGGAAAATAGACTTCCTGTGACACTTCAACAAGTTTCACAGAGTGGTGTCCTGGGAGCTAACCTCTCTTTCCCTTCTTCCTGCTGCTGGTGTTTGTTTACCCCTGGGATGCTAAACTCTTGGTCTAGTCATGTTTAAAACCGATTATATTAAGCATGAACATTAATGTATGTCTTGAAATATACACTAGCAATTTGCATGTATACCGAGGACTGTAAAATGCTTTTATTTTGTCAAAAGGGAAACAAGCTGATAGTGATAAAGAGTGTTTTATGGCAATATTGGATTTGTATTTGATTTGCTGGATTAGCCAGAAAACCAACATCCCTGTCTGATTATTTTATCTATTAAAAACGTCACTATTGACTTTCCAAAAAACAATTAACAATTTTCTGTAAAATGACAACATAAGTTTACTTTTTATTAAAGCCTGATAATATTTATAAAGAGTTGATTGTAAATGTAATTTACAGTATGTAATATAAGATTAGAATTTACACACAGAGCACAAACATGTTAATTGCAGATTAGCGCAAATCTTTACAACATTTTAATGCCGTTCGGACAAGCAGGCAGCTATTCATCCGTCAGTCTATTATTCACAGTCATATCTGTATTATATTTCAACAATTCAATTTTATCTATTGTATCAATTCATAACCAGAGTTATCTCAAGACACTTTACAGATGGACTAGGTCTAGAACACACTCCATAATTTACAAGGACCCAACAATTCTAGTAATTCCCCCCCCCAGAGCAAGAATTTAGTGCAACAGTGGCAAGGTAAAACTTGCTTTTAAGGAGAAAACTCGCTTTTAAAGGAGAAACCTTGGACAGACCCAGGCTCTTGGTAGGCAGTGTCTGATGGGGCCGGTTGAGGTGTAATGAATAGTGGCAGTAATAGTCACAATAAAAGATAATGGAACAGTGACT
>NC_045746.1:13475273-13475874 GCF_008692095.1 Etheostoma spectabile
GTTTGTAGTAGTTCATGGCATAGTAGGGCACAGCAGGATGTAGCAGGGCACCGCAGAGCGTAGTATGGTGTGACAGGGCATTGCATGATGTGTAGTAGGACCACGGCAACAGCTGCAACCATGATTTTGGAGCCACCCTAATCCAAGGAAACATGCTGGACGAAAAAGAACATAAGGACTCTGGGGAATAACTCCCCAGAGCTAAGTTAGTAACAAGCATTTCTGGGACATGAATGAACACAAATGGAAAGATAGAGGAGAGAGGAGCCCAGTGTGTCAAAGGAAATCCCCCGGCAGTGAAAAACTATTACAGGATAATTACGCAAGAAAGGGTAAAGAGAGGAGCCCGGTCAAGCTAGAACTCTCTCCTGCCGCATCGGGCTGTGCTGCCCTCCTTCCCTCTAGTTTGATTATATGGTAAATAAATCTGACGACTATGATGAGAAGTACGTAGGCTGGTCTAGGCGAACACTGCAACGCCTCACTCCCCAACTATAAGCTTTATCACAGAGGAGAGTTATAAGTTTACTCTTAAATGTGATAATGGTGTCTGCCTCCCGAACCCAGAATGGGAGCTGGTTCCACAGGAGAGGAGCCTGAA
>NC_045746.1:13475884-13477352 GCF_008692095.1 Etheostoma spectabile
TCTGGCTCCCATTCTACTTTTAGAGACTCTAGGAACCACAAGTGACTCTGCATTCTGGGACTGCAGTGCTCTAGTGAGGCAATAAGCAACGTAGGTCTGATCCCCATGATCTGATCCCAATCCGCCAGTGACTCTCTGCCAGCAAACTTAATGGGAGCAACAATAAAGTTTCCTGGGAGCAGACCTTGGCACTGTAACGGTAACGTTAATGCTGTGAACTGAAAGTAAAGAATATGAAAAAAAACATGCCTTTTGTTTTCTAGTACATTTTTTAACATGAAATAGAAAATCAAAGCATATTTTAAATTTCTTTCATGTTTGGACCTTGAAAAAAAGGACAAAAACTTTACAGTTATTGGTCCCAAGGCTCATAAAAACATGCAAAAACTCTCAAAATATTTGACTGCCATAGTTATTGGCCATTGGCACACTTTGATGACAGATAGGATTTGAGATTAGCAAACAACTGTAAGTATAAGACTAAATATAATTTAATCAATGTACAACATGTTGAGGTAAAAATGGGATTTCCAGACTAATGCTAGATATTACCGCAGCTATCAGTGGCACACTAATTGCAATTAAACCATAATCATTTAACACAGTTCAACAGCAGTAACAGAATGAAAAGAACCCTAATGTGCAAGTCATCTGTGATGCACACCTGTGTTGTTGCTAAATGACGGAGTGACACACTGTTTATTCATCGCCCACAGCAGCTCAGTGAGAATGTCTCCAGGGATGAGCTGTTGCAGATGGATAGCTTATTGATAAATGTAGCCTCTCATATTTTGATGTGCTAGGTTTATGGAAATCCATTTAAATGTCACAACAGGACACCAAACAATCTATTAAGACATGGCTGAAGACTGCTCTTACCAACCCAACCAGAGGATAGCAGCTGGTTCAAAGTGTTGTGTTCATATCAGTCTGGCTACTCTCTCTCTGACCTCTTCCTCTCGCCTTTGATGACTCATAGGTTGTTTGGTAATTTGCCATATGTTATCTGGAACGCCACCATGTATGAAAGGATATTTCCCTTTACAGTTTTCTTGTCTGAGGTTTAGCTTCAACAGTGTCTGTATTGTGCACTTTGCACTTCACATTGGAATTATTTTTTGACTTTTCAACATTTTTGTAAAATGAATGAATGAACTGGAGTGTGCCTGTACATTTTTATGATTATTTAATGAAGATGGACTTTGTGCAGGAACTTTAAGTAAGGGTTACAGCTTTGGGTTCTCTCATAAATGTCTATATCAGCTTGGCACATCTGGATTCCTTTTTTTCCCCTCATTGCAGATTTGCTTAAAGGCCTTTATATCTGATGCAGAGCATCTGAACAGGTATCTTCAAGTCATTCACAAAATAAATCAGTTTCAAGTCCATACTTGGTAGGGCTATCAATGAATATTCTAATTTTAAAAATATATTAGAATGGTAAAAAAAAAAAAATGTAAATGTATAT
>NC_045746.1:13477362-13479813 GCF_008692095.1 Etheostoma spectabile
ATCGCAGCTATCTGAACTCATTCCAGATTGATTTGGCTCCATGTTTTGGATCACGGTCTTCTTGTAAAGTACCCCCCACCCCTTGAAACACACTACAAGGTACAGATGTTGCATGAGTGATATCCTGTGTCTAGTATCTGCCAGATGTAACACTCCTCAGGATAGCACAAGTTCAGTTTTAGCTTTTTCAAAGCACAGATTCTTGTAGCTCATACACTCAGTCTTAAACTGGTTTTGGCAAAAATCAGACTTACCGTTGTCTTTTTCCCCAAGTGTTTAATTAAAGGCCTGTCATCTAGGAAAGATGTGTGAAAAGCTGCACTGACTGCAGGATACACCTAATTTAGTCAAAAGAATTTATCTTCATTTCAAATTCCCTTTGACATCTTGGGTTGATTAGAAACAATTCCTTATGTTAACCATTTTATGATTTAGGTTGCAAGGCTGTGAAAAGACAGATACAGCTGCTGTCTGATGTCTCCTTTGTGTCATATAATACTCAATGCAGGAGGTTTTCATAAACCATAAGAGTATTGCGCTGTTTTTTTTTTTTCCTTGTTTAGTTCCTTCTAAAGGATTTCCAAAAATGATGCATGTCATCTGAATCCATTGTCACAATTAACACCAATAAACCAGTGACAGCAAAATAAAGGAATCAACGTCCGTGTTTCTGAGACTTACTGAGGCAATGTCAAATTCTGCGAGCATTAAAATAATTTCAATACAGCCTTTCAGTCATTCACATAATTATTTTTCAATAAACTCTAATCAGCACTAAACACTAAATCATCAAAGTGGCTGTAATTTGAAGTGATTTAATGCATGATTGGGAACATAAAAACAATTAGGAGCCTAATAATGAATGTTACTTGCTTTGCATGTCACACCTTTTCTTTTTACACACAGTAGTAGTAGATGTTATCTTTTATAATGCCAATTAAAGCTTTAATGAACATCCATTATATTCAAGCCATTGTGGCTACAAAGCTAATAAAGACTATCAGCTCCACACGACTTTGTATTTCCAAGTATGGCTATGTTCAGAAGATTGTGTTGTCCGGCGACTTTAGTACGCAGAAACTTGAGTAAAGATAGGTTGTTGTTTTCATCCTCCATGTCCTCCTTGGCTACAGGCAACTGTGTTGAGGAGGGGTGGGTGCTGTGCGTGATCTCGGAAGGGCACCTTTGGAATCCTTGTAAAAGGCTCTCAACAATCCTGTTATCTCAATCTAAATAATGTATATCTTGCCACAAAGGCTGAAGTTGTCAGGTTGTCTCTCTCAAGGGTAACTCTGTACAGTGCAAATGTAACTAACTCTAGAACTTATTTCATAGATATCAGAATGTATGAATCAAATTACCACAAAGTGTATGGTTTTCTTCACCAATACATACAAGCCTATGCGCCCACGTAAGTTATGTAGCCTTAACAGCCTTTTGTCTCCTCAAATTATTTTAATCAACCTCAGAAAGACTTTTGCAGTAAGCTGCTTTTGCTTTTAAAATTTTTAAAAAAAAAAGAAAAAAAAAGAGATTAGGAAAACTATGTTTTTTGTAAATTCCATTTGGGCATATTGACAAAACCCAAAAGAGTTCCATACATTATCTGGCTGACAAAGAAATTAGCATGGATGAATGCATTTAGACACGACTAAATGTCTACAGCCATGGTAGCGGCTCTGTGAGTCTGCACAGCATTGCTATGAGGTAAATGATAACATCAGCATGCCATCATGTCAGATCTTAGTTAATAGGTTGGCATGCTATTCTTTGCTTGTTAGCAGTAAAATGTAATCGTTTGTTTTGGGTCATAAAAGAGTATTGGATAAGTTAAGACAAGTGCTTTCAGTGGTTTGCGTTAACGCAGACAGATTTTACGGCAATATTTTTATTTATTTTTTAAATCACGAGATTAACGTTTTGACCTAGCAAACATTTTCCTTTTTTTTTTTAAATTAACATATGCTGTTTCAACAACTAATAACGTTAGAAAAACTACAACACCACACCGGATCTATCTAGACCGGAAACAAAACAGGCACTGCGCACATACTTGTTTTGAATTGCGAGCCGGCCATAGAGAAGTAACGTTACGCTTTGAGTGGATGGCGAGCGCAAGACGTCGAAATGGAGGAGAATAAGATTCTGGATGGAAATTTTACTTTAAAAGTTGCCAAATGGTTCCATTGACAAGACCAAAGTGATCTGTGCGTTTTGTTGTTGTGAACTGAGCTATCATTGCAGCACATCCAGTCTAAAATACCACTTGATGGCCAAGTACACAGCTGAATTCTCCGCCCCCTCGTCAAAGTATTTTTTTCACCCTTTTGTTGATGGACAGTGTTACATTGTGTGAAAGATTATTTGCTCCAGGTGAGAATGTTACATGTGAAAATGAACACTACAGTAGGCTATATGCCTATAGCCTACTGCCTATATAAGTTTTCAAAA
>NC_045746.1:13479823-13481106 GCF_008692095.1 Etheostoma spectabile
AAAGTCCATCGTTTGACAGCACTAGTTAAAACTTTAAGCTGATCATGTTAGATGAAAAGTTTAGCAGTCACTAAACGTATTACAATTCATCCTTTGGAGAACATGAATATTGGCACCAAATGGCATTGCAATCAGTCATTGGTGCGAGAGGAAAACTTAGGGATCACCAAAGTCAGTGGGCTTTGTCCTCAAGGAAATTATGGCGGTCTGTACAAAAATGCCATGGCAATTTATCCAATAGTTTAGTTATATTTCCATCAAGACCAAAGAGGTGAACCATCCGACAGACACTGCCATACCTGGACCGATGCCGCTAGCATGGCTAAGAATCATTTATCGACACAGTGCTGCCTCACTTCTGTCTTTAAGTATAAAACTACACAATACTGCCCGACTCAACTATAAAGCATTCAATCTCTGTTGGCGTCAAATATGAATTTACAGGACCTCAGAGAGCACATATTGTACATAACTGCAACATGTGTTACTCCTCCGTTCATGATACCAACTAGCACTGTCAAGGCTAGTTTTCTGAAGGCTAGTGTGTGTGTGTGTGTGTGTGTGTGTGTGTGTGTTCTCTGCAGACAGGCTCTGCCGCCCACTCCCCTTACACTTGGGTGAGATATGAAGAGAGAAGGCTGCAGAGGAAATATCTGTTTGTTGACATGCTGAAACACACTTACTCCCTTTTCCCTTTCCTCAAGTCTTTCTCCATCTCTTCACCATCTGCTCCCCACCTTGCTGCTATACGTCTCTCCAAGGAAGAGACCTTTAACCACATGAAAATAGTATTTCAACTTCTAAATGTGTATGTGTAAATGAAGCATGCTGCAGCAGGTTAGTGCACATTTTTAGAAGCTGAAATGCTCGCTCAGCAGTGCTTTAGCAGTAGTAGGCAACCCAAAAATCTTTCTGAATCAGCTCAAATCAAACTCCGCTACAGAAGCTGAATTCTTATTTTAACCTTACACAGAAATTCCCACAGTAATGAAATGTTAAAAGGATAATTCAAATTTTTTGAAGTGAGTTTGAATTAGGGCTTAAACAATCGCTCAAGTAACTCAAAAAAATTTGATTACTAAAATCCTTGAAGCAAAATTCTTTACCTCCATTCTTTGTCTCCTCATCCATTCCATGGAACAAACCCGTAACATTAACAACTGTAATACACCTCATACAACCACACTCCAAACTATCCCTTTTATACTGGCAACCAGCCCGGTTTAACTTTTCTAGAAGCGGTCTGCAGTAACACACCTTTTATTTCCCTTCCCTCCCCCCCC
>NC_045746.1:13481116-13486355 GCF_008692095.1 Etheostoma spectabile
CCCTCACAATTTAAAAGGTCATTTAATCTCTAGGTTAACTATTTAAACTCTGTGGAGGAGATGACATTGAAACATTTAGTACAGAGAGCATGACAAATGTTAGACCTTGGCTATATAGTTAGTAAGATTTTGCACTGGGACACGGTACAGGGTGTTGAGTGGAAAGTAGTCCGGCACCTGAAGGAGGAGGAGGACAGAAGGATTTGGATCTCAGCTTGAAAAACTCAAGAATCCCTGACTTGCAGTATTGCAGATGGCCAAACAGCAGGTTCTGTGACTGTTATTGTTGACATACTGAAAACTGAAGAAAATGTTTTGTGAGTTTGAGAGGTTTAAGATATTTTACTTCAGTAAGTATAACAATCACATTGCCTTAAATAAAAACGCGCCTCCCTAGGGAGGTGTTCCAGGCACGTCCAGCTGGGAGGAGGCCTTGGGGAAGATCTAGGACTAGGTGGAGAGATTATATCTCCAACCTGGTCTGGGAACGCCTCGGGATCCCCCAGTCGGAGCTGGTTGATGTGGCTTGGGAAAGAGAAGTTTAAGGTTCCCTGCTGGAGCTGCTGCCCCCGCGACCCGATACCGGCTAAGCGGATGAAGATGGATGGATGAAAAATGTATAACATTAATACCTTTTAACTTTAACTATTAGGGAAAGGGAAAATGTGCCATTTTACACAGCAACTGCAGTGTATTCAATGAGTAATTTTAGGTCCTCACCTACCAGCCAAACTGATTACAAGACGAGATGTGTCAGGATGTGGGTGGCTTACCAGTGTGCTTAACAATTTTATGGGAAAACCCCTGGAATTAATGTATTGTTGAGTGTTTTTTGTTATATACATACATACATACATACATACATCATTTCAATCTGCAAACTTTAATCTATCAATATATAATGTAAATAAATGTAGTAGAGTAATGTAGTAAAGTAGAAGTATAAAGAAGCATGCAACTGAACTACTTAAGTAAAATAAAACTACCACAAAAGTGTGCTTAATTGCAGCATCTGTAGACTACCATTGGTGTGGTGTACTTCTATGCAACGTGTACCCAGTCATATATGTCAAAACATTTAATTTAGAGCCAGCTGGTTTTAATACCGGTCCTTTAAAGGGCAACCATTATATAGAGTTTTTAGGATTATCCTTGCATTTTGTGTTCATACTAGAACATATTTACATGCTTAAATGTAAAAAAATAAAATAAAAAACCCTTTTCTCATACCACCCCTGGCTGCTGCACCTATATTAATCCTCGGTATGAGGCTCTGTATGAGCACCTGTCTCTTTAATCCCTCCTCCCAAAAAAAAAACAGTCTGCTCTGATTGGCCAGCGTGCTTCCTGGAATCTCCGGAGCCTCTGCCCCGTGTTTCATTAGTTTAGCTGGAGCTACTGCAACGGAGTATATAGCAGGACTTTGTATTGTGGAAAATCACCAATAAAAAGCCTTCTAAACCAAATATTACACAACCAGACATGTCCCAGCAGTAAAGTGACCGGAATTTGGGGAGAAATGGGATTGTCAAGCAGACAAACTGACCAACACATACAACATAAAAGATTGATACTTGGTGATGTATCAATTACCATGGAAAATATTGCAATACTATGCTGTATTGATTCCCCCCCACACACACCAAGTGTTCAGAATAGTCAGAAATCTTAACGTTTTAGGTCACAGGGGATTTGTCTAAAATGCTTATACTCCATTATTATATTTTGGCCATGTTTAACATGAAAATCCAATCTTGTAACATTGTAGATATGACAGAAAACACAAAAGCATAATTTTTGACCTTTAAAACAGAATTGGGGTTGTACAGGATGTATGGCAGTTAGCTACACTTCCTGAGGGAGCACTGTCAGCAGCAGTATTGGCTACTGTCGCTGTGAGGAGTCAATCAGCAACCTTTGTTAAATCAGATGTGAAGGCTGAACTGTCACAGCCTGGTGTCTGTGGCCAAACTTTGCAGTCATTTTGTGTCCGTCAGTCAGACTGTCCTCACCTACTTCACTGAAACGGCCCTTATGCTTGGAAAGTTTGTGTGAGTCAGTGTGTTCATAAGTTTGGCATTTACTCGTTTACCTTTATCGACCCCTTGCAACATTAAGTTTCTTGGCAAGCATCTTAGTGTTTTAACTTTCAGCGCCACACAAAAAAAAATTGTTTTGCCATTGTGTCTCAGGAGGTGTGTGCCTGGCACTCCTCACCGGCTCACTGATGATGAACAGAGGTCAAACTTGAAATTTTGATGAATAGTGTGACCCATCTGCAAATCATGATTAAGCATTTGATTAACTTAAAACTCACTGTCATTGGGTTGTCCTCTTCAGTTGTCTGTTTAGTAGACAGACCTAGCTAAAACTAATGTAGTCCAATACAACAGCCCTAAAATACACTTACTTTCATCAAGGTTATAATGTTCAGTTTCTGCTGTAACTATTTTAGCGAGGCATTGATTCTTCATTCAACTTCATTTTGGAGTTCACTTATAGTGTTTAAACAAACAGCCAATGGAGTCATTTTTCTGGTGAGGATAATCTCTGGCTTGGGTGTTCTGTGTCCATTTTGATAACCTGGTAGAGATGACTGTTTTCTGGCTGTATACTGAATTTTAGGGGTTGAAGTTCAAACCCTCTCCTCACTTCACTGAGTTTTGATGAGTATTCTGTGACATGGTGAAGATGACTACAAATTCACACAAACTTCTTTTTTTCTTTTTTACATCTTTCGGGGCAGCGGTTTCCTCAAAAAGAAGAGAACTGATTTGGTGATCACGCAGATCACACTTTAAATCCCACAGGCAGAATAATGGTGACAGTGAGGTAATCGACATGTCCCGAAGTGCTCTTCAGCAAAACACTATTAACTATTAAAGCTGACAGTAGACAATTGCAGTAACATGCAAGTGTATAAATGTGAAGCAGGGTTTTGCAGCCTGTGTCTGCAGCAGCTTATGATTACATGCTACACCATTTTATAATTTCATTAATCACTGTACTGTATTATAATATATTATAATATTATAAAATTATAATCACTGTAATCACAATACTGCATGCCTACTGTAAATCTTTGATTTTCCATCACTTGGCTGCTGTAACAATAACTTAGTATTATGGGGTGTCTGCTTTTGTAATTACAATGCATTACAGTGGATGAATAGACAGCGGTAATGTAAGTGTGTGCGGAAGAGGGAGAGAAAACAGCCAGTGGAGAAAGGGAGTGTAAAAGAGAGAGAGACAGAGAGGGAGGAAGCCAGAGAGACAGAAAGCGCCTCACCATCTCTTGAGCCTAAGGTAGCGTTGTTTGCGCCAAACTGTGCCTTTTTGTGTGTGTCTACGTGTGTGAGGTGAGATATGGCAACAGTGCCATCTAGTGCACGTACTCATTTTGGTAATTATTTTGAAGTTGCATCCACTGCGTTGGACTGCGGAGACACACAGGCTGGGTCAAACGTGACACTTGTAAGGACAGTGTGTCCCTTTGATTGTACAGATTTTGTCTCTCTGACTAACTAAAAAGACAAAACAATGTTGTGTGCTCTGCAGCTGAATCTGCAGATACTTGAAACTTGCTTAAGATGGGTAATCCATCACAGCGACATTTAATCAGACTTATTTTTTTAAACAAACTTACATTTTGGTTACATGGCACTGCAGCTGAGAGCAGAAACTGTTTATCAACTGTTCTGCATGGTGCGTTCAAGGATGCTCAGACACGTGATACGTCAGCTGCCTAACAGCATCTTTTTTAATGCAAGACTGATGTTTCTTCTCTATTGGATATTCAACATCCATAATATGCTGTCATAACATCCATATAGGTCCACATAAACATATCAACATACTGTCCATTGTTTCACCTTAAAAAAAGGAGGGAGGAATTAAATAAGAGGAAGGATGAAACGAGAAACGGCCATTATTGATTATGGGTGTTAAGATTCTTCAAACACACGATTTGATTTTCGATTTAAAAGGTCACGACTCAATTCAATAAAAAGGTGATCGTCGAATCAAGAGGGGTGGGGGGCTACAGTGATGAAATATTAACCTGTGAAAGAGGTTTTATGTGTGCGCTCGCGTGTCACTGAGTAGTCAGCAGCTGGCACGCGCCACCGGTGACGAGAAGCAGAGTGCACGGAGCAAAAGTCTGCTTTCCTGCAACGCATGCTCTATCCTTCTTTTACAATTCTTTTGTCAATGTTTTTCTGCCTCAAACGCAAACGTTTCCTCGTTGCATAACGCCGCGGCTTGCTGGTCTGGAGTACAGGATTTGGTGATCGTCAGGCGGACGGATCAAGCTGTGGGCCGAGCACTGGACCACGGCTGTGCTCCTGTATTTAGCGGTGGCACAACTTGCATCTTGCTTTGGATCATCTTTTACTATTCCAAAGTGCACCCACACTTTGGATTTTCTTCTCCCACAAATGTTTAGTTTAAAAAAAAAAGGTTAAATCCATGCCGCCAAGATGCCTCCCTCCAAGATTTCTTCCTCCATCGCTCACAGAAAGTAAAACTTAGATCTGTCACGGAGCGGTTGGATTTATTCACGCACTTTACAAAGAGCTCTTAAAAGCTTAATTCTTTGCACGTTGAATGATGTTGATACTTATACCTTAATATGCTGTATAGTAACTTATTGGGAGAAAACTGGTAGCTATAAATTCGACATTGAACACCTCAATATAGCCAAAATGGCATGACATTCATTTCATAAGCCTCTGTGAAGATTCGACTGTGAGATTGGCAGTCCAATCAGGCTTCTTCGATCAAAGCATCCAATATTCGACTTTTCAGGCTCACCCCTACTATTCAGTTTGCCATTAGGGATGCATCGGTGTTCCCTTTTTCCAAAATTTTAAACTATACAATAGGCTATTGTGTGTAAGATGTAAACCTTATCGTGTGGAACTTATTTGGATCATCTTTATTTAAGGTTACATGAGGTCAGAGATTGCTGTGGCACTAAATTCTCAGCAGCCCACTGTGATTGAAGGTATTTAATTGATAACACTACAGTTATTGAATTGGATGATATAAAAAAAAAAGAATAAAAAAAACATTGTGGAAGGTCACGTCATGGCCAACAGCTGATTCACTTAATCTAGTCAGTATTGGGACATTGCTATTTACAATGAAACACGAGATCACTCAATTCAGCTGTGGCAAGCGCTTACATACTATTGCAAAATTTCACCGCAGCTTAGTATCCTAAGTATGTATGTATGTA
>NC_045746.1:13486365-13510699 GCF_008692095.1 Etheostoma spectabile
TATGTATGTATGTATCTATCTATCTATCGTAATGGCATAGACTAACGAGGTAAAAAGAGGGAATGATGTGGTGAAGGAAAAATGCTAAGCAAGGTAAACTGATAACTGACATATTTGCTTGTTAAGGCACAATGGCCACCGTGTTTTTAGTGGCCTCCGCTGTCAATGTGGGAAAATAAATAGTTAATCTGCTTCATGTGCTTTTGACATGAAAAGTGATTGCACAGTCAGTGTCTGTTTTTTTTTTCTCCATGCAAATCAAGTAATAGTTTAAGCCATTTACTAAGTAGATGACATGCAATAACTTATGCCTACAGTTCGGGTAGAAAAGCAATATACATATACACAAACCAAGTTGACAAAACATTTTTCTGAGCAGTTTCAGAAGTTTACAGTGACAGCGGGTAGATGCCAGTGTAGTTAAGCTCTTTTAGCTGCCGAGCACTTTAAGGTCAAGTGCCTGGCCCAGAGGCACTTCAGTAGCAGTGAGAGTGTTACTCATTTACATTCTCCACAATCTTTACAAGCAAATCCAAGGTTTTAGTCAAAGTGGATTTGCCAATTAGGCCACTGAAGCCAAAGTAACAAGTCAAATGCCGGGGTCATACTCTATTTGCATATAATGCCAAGTGTGATATTTACCTTAGTAACATGTGACTATGTGGCAGTAAAAAACCCATTGGTTGTTTGAAAAGCATATGTTGTGAGTATCACAAGTCAATCATAGGACTGAGGTTAGGATTAAACTGACTGTCAGTTGGCTATCAACAGTGGACTATCCGAGAACGGTCTTGTCAAAGAGCAGACCGTTAAATATTAGCCAAATAGTTACAAAACTAGATTTGGTTTTGAACTTGAATCTAGGAGAAGTGTGTTTCCTGTTCCTGTGAGTGTAAATTACTCGGCTCAGCTTTTTCAAGGAGATCTATTTCAATGACTTTACTTACAAAAAAGTAATGTTTCGAGCACTGCAGTCACTGGTGTTTTTGAAAAAAAAAAAAATCTTAATATGCTAATAGCTTTCCCTCTACAAAATAGATTTAAATCTAATGCTGTGTGTGTCTTTCTGAGATGATGAGAGGGTCATCAGCAGTGCTTATGTCTGCCATCCTCCTCCCCAAAGACAGAGACACACACACAGTCTGCATGGCCTTTTCTCTTTACAACACTGGTTGCCAACAGCAACGTGCCCTGAGCTGATAAACTTTATCAACCGACACACACCTGTGCTTGTGCACAACCACACAAACAGATCCACACTTCTTGCTTTGCTCTCTCAACAAGGTAGACACCCAATACCACTGTGTGTGCGTATATGCATGTGTACGTGCGTTAGTGTGGAAACCGTATAAATGTTGTTAGAGGGCCTGGGGTTACAACAATACACTCCTGGCTTGAGTACACGATACACATCATTGCACACTCACAAACATTTAAGAAACACAAAAACATGAACCCACAAACACACTCACATAGGCACACACACGAAAATAAGAATGCACACGAAGCAAACTCGAACAACATTTACACGCCTTAGAGCTTGTCATTATCTCTGCTTTTTCCACCGTGCAAATATGAATGTGTGTGACTGTCTCGCTCCGTGTGTGTGTGTGTGTGTGTGTGTGTCTTGCTCGCTCATTCTACTCTTCAAACTGCGTGCATGTGTGTGCCTGCATGCATGTGTGCAGTGCTGGTTGGTCAGCTTTAGGACTGGGTATGCAATACATGTTGTCCATATCTATAGCCAAACTGCTGTGATCACAGCGTGGCGATCCATCAGTCAGTCTACCACTGCGTGATGCAAACAGGAGGAAGCGTACACATGCTGGTTAGAAGATAGCTTTACATAGGTTGTTTAAGGGGGGAAAAAAAAGTTTAATTTAAGAGTGAGGTATTCTGTTAATATATCACAGTAACAAGGGGAAAATCAGAGTACAAGAGAAAGTATGTGTTTCAAAATTTGACTGGAAACATTCTGATTAATTTAACCACAACTGTGTGTGTGCGTCAAATAAGCCTAAAACTGTACAATACTGAAGTTATGCGCATTGTTACGTTTTTTTTTGTGCTTAGAACATACAATTAAAATAATGCAATCCAGCTTGTGTTTAAGCCCCTAAAGTTTTACAGAAGGAGACAAGGTGAGGTTTATTTATCCACAGTAAACACACTTACAGTACATACACTACAGTTTCAGTATTTCTAGCCTTGTAAAGGGATAGGCATTTATACAATTCAAACTTTGTAAGATAATTTCTCTTTTGTAATTTTGGAGGGGAAATTTGGTTAAAAAAAAAAAAAAAAAAAGAATCCACTGATTCTCATCAAGCCTTTGCGTCAGTCAGAAACGTGATGAACGCCAGTCACTCTGCTTTTGTCACTCTGTCAACCTCTCAGTCAGTCACTCTGTCAATGTCAACTGGCTAGCTAGCGCCGCGTGGAGGGGAAACCGGCATCAATCAGGCTGTGTCAGCAGCGTGGGCCATTATTTTAGAGGGATTATGATATCAGAGATCGCAGTCTTGTGGGCTAACAGACCGAGAGACAAATAAATGTTGAACTTTTGAAAAGTGCCTACATTAAACGCCTCATCCAGCTCATCTAACTGAGCAAATATTGGCAGTCATAAAGCCTGTTGTTTCTAAATCTGAAGTACTCGCACGTAACTAGAATATCGGAAACCTTGATTGGTGTTATCTCCACGCACCAAACAAACGTACTGACAGAGTTGTGGCCTTCGAAGGCTTTAAGTATGATTGTGTACAATGGATTCAAATAGTGAATTGGAAAATAAAAGAAAGAGCTCATCACAAAAAAAAGTGGTGGTCATTTCAAATTATGACACACACACACACACACACACACACACACACACACACACACACACACACACACACACACACACACACACACACACACACACACACACACACACACACACACACACACACCACACACACACCACACACACACACACACACACACACACACACACACACACACACACACACACCACACACACACCCCACCACACACACCACACACACACACACACACACACACACACACACACACACACACACACACACACACACACACACACACACACACACACACACACACACGGCAAAAAGTGGTTGGTGTGTGTCTGTATACTGTTATTACTAGAGAAGATAAATCTTGTTAATGAAACTGACGGAAGGAAGAGGACTCTAGAGAGGGAAAGGAGGAGCAAGAAGAAAGATGAGGGGAGAAGGGCAAAGAGGGAGGAGGGGGGAGAAAGACAGATCAAAAAGAGAAGAGGAAGAAAAAGAGGTAGTAAAAGGAAGAGAATTAAAGAATATAAAGAATAGAGAAGAGACGAGGGAAGGCAGAGACCGGTCTGAGGGGAATAGAGTAAGGGGAAAAAGTTCACTGTCACGTTTTGTTTCATTGCATCATATATCAGTTTTGAGAGAGTGACGCAGAGGAACAGAAGAGGAAGACAAGGATTGCAGGGTAAGAGAAAGATGGAGAAAGAGAGACAAGTGCAGACAGAGAGGAGGAGGAAAAAAAACAGAAAAGCTGTATTTCCTTAAGAGTATGTGAGTGTGGAGTTTAAACTGCAGGAGTGTAGCTGGCCATGCATATTAATATCAACAGAGTGTGTTAGAAGTCTATTGGAAGGACAATGAAAAAGTGTAAGAGCCTGCAAAACACATATGGTATAACAATCCTGTGTAAGGAGCAGACACATGGATGTGCAAGTGTTTTTGCATTTGAAGGATGAAAGACCACGAGCAAGCAGGAAAGGAAGACTCTGGGAAATATCAACTAGAAGAAAGAATCATCCTGCAGTGCAAACTTTATAACTGACAGATAAAAACCCTGGAGTTTGACCCAGCGCTCAACGGGCACACAAAAATTTCCTTGCCCCTGGTAGGGTTGCATGATACTCCAATGCACCTCACAATATATGCATTTAATGCAATTTTAACACAGGCAGTAGTGCAATACAGGTTCATAATATAAATGTGTAAGTGCAAGAAGAAGTTTCAAATATAAAAAGGCACACTGTAGTTTTGAATTTTTTAGCATGCAGTGCAAGCTAAAGAAAATTAAAGGGAACAGAAGCGGTCAAGTAGAATTATTTGTTATTATTCAAACCACTACTTAGCAACATTAAGTTAATAATGTGTTATTAATGGCAACAAATCTGACACCAACTCAACACTATGGTGTACCTCAAGGATTGACGCTTGGTCTACTTCTTTTCTCTATATTTATTATAGATCTTCCCTCTATTTATAAGTGTTCTGTTCAGCTTTATGCTAATGTTACGGTTACACGCACAAACATTTGGTACATATTGAAGCAGATCTACAGTCAGATTTTAATAACTTACAGTTTTGACTTTCAGCTAATAATTTATTCTTTAATAAAACACTATGATTTTTGGCACTTGATAGAACATCAAACTCAAATGCAAAACGCATTCATGTCGTATTTTCTGTCTGGATGGCACTACATTGCAGAAAGTTGACCATATCAAATACCTGGGCCGATACTTTGACTCTGAGCTGTCTTTTAAATGCCATATTAATCATATTGTACATACATTGAATTATAGTCTTAGTCCCCTTTTCCATTCCAGAAACTGTTTACCACTTAAAAGTCAGAAAAAAAAAAAAAATTTGTGTACTGCATTGCTTCCAATACCTCGCTTGCTCCTCTTATCAGAGTGTATAATAGTGTGTAGATTTATTCTTAACTGCTCAAATACAACTTATCATGCATCATGCACAATGTATGACCTTCATGACTTGCCTACACCATACATAAGATTCATTAGTTGCAATTTGTCTTTAAGTGTGTTCATTTCAACTATCCTTTTATTTAAAAAAATATTTGGTTCCTTTTTCCTCCACTCATTTAAGACATACTGTACAGATTTTTTTCCGTACCTATTGTTTTTAAGTCCATATCAAAAAAAGCTTTTACGTTTAAAAGAACCTTCTGACTGGAATTAGTTACCAGTAAATACTCGCACCATTTCATCTTTCAGACTGTTTAAACATACCTTGGCAACTTGCTTTCATACTAACTGTACAGGCAGACTTCAATACTCAAATTTTCTCATTCCTCACTCTTCTCCCTTTACTTAACCACTTAATCTCACTGACATTTCACAGTAAATGTTGGCTATATTCTGAATGATCATGCTATGATCTATTACTTGTTCTGTTGGAATTGTAGGCTCTGTGTGTTTTTTTGTTATTGTTTTATTGGTGTCAATTTTGTTTTGCTTATCTTGTTTGTATATGTGCAATGTTTTTTGTTTGTGTGGTATATTGTTCAGGACCCCCTCGAAAACGAGATTGTACATCTCAAGGGGTTATACTAATAAAAGAATTTCTAAAAAGGTAAATGAGAAAAACTTAAGAGCAGTCCTTAAACAAAAAAGCACATAGGGCTGGGCAATGTGACAATATACGTCATCAAGACGTTTTTATATATATATATATATATATATATATATATATATATATATATAAAAAAAATAGAGCCGCAGAGATCAATTCATTTTGATATATTTTGATAACTGAAGAATCTGGACTAAATGCGGTTTTAAATGTTAAATTCTGGTGGAGAAACCCTTAGCAATTTAACTATAAGCCGCCTAAAAAGAAGTAGCTTAGCATTTAAATGATTATCACATCAAAACATATCAATGCATGTATCAAACTTAAATATAGCCTACTGTACATGCAACTTTCCTTATTCAAGTTAAGCTAACTACCCACTAAAAAGCAAGCAAGAAATACAATCTAAATAACTGCCAGACAAGCTACCACATATCACACTTGCAAAGTCCTGCAGGTGCTTTGTGTCTGAACCTCACCCAGTGACAGAGGCAAACGAGCTAAAGTATAACTACATGTTATTCATTACAAGTAATACAAAAACATCAATATTGCATTGCACAGCGTTGTATTCCTTCACGCAAACAGACACAGTTTTGCCATCAGAAAAGCCACAGAGGCAGCAGAGAATAGGGTAGGGTTTTTTCACCTACCGGTATTTGAAGCACCCTTCATGGTGGAAGAGTAATCATAATCCCATCATGCAATTCCCTGCTGGACACGTATTCCATGAGTATCCGCCTCCTCATATGTAGTTTCGCCCTCTTTTTCTCCCTGGTCCAGTTTAAGTGTAGTTCGGCCTCCAAAGGTTTTATTCTCAGACACCACAGTCCACAAACCCAGCTCCATAGCTGCTATCGGTAACTTCCAGCAGGCCTACGTTTTACAGAAGCACGCTAATATGTATGCTATCAATAGCCTGCTAAAACTCTCAGGTTGTTTCGGTTGCTAACTTTCATAAGCTTTAACCGTTTTCTTCAAGAGTCTTGTTGCGGTTTCACATGCTAGTTAGTTAAGCCTAGATGGTTATTTGTTAATCAAGAAGTGGCACATTGCCAGACCTATCTAACCAAGAGAGGCTTACTTCCCGGCTTCATGGAGCAGGACACCGTGCAGGGAGCATTAGCCAATCAGATAGGTGAGAGCCACACACCAATTAGCAGACTCATTGGCAGCAGGTGTGAGACTGCATGCTGTGGCTACACTTGTGGTTCTGGTTGAGCCAAACCTGTGGTTGTTATTTATCACCAATAATGTTTTATATTAATTTTAGCATTTATATTGCTGGGTTAAAGTCGACTGAAAGCACTGAACTATTTTGAATGATATAATGGGTCTGCCATTGCTTTTATTGTAAGGTCAGAAGCTGAAAAAGATAATTGACTGTCAGCTGATGCAGATGTATGTAAAATATCAATTACAAATGCAAATTATCAATTGCCCCCTAACAGTGCTCGGTTTGTTTACATGCAGAGCCCTGGCTGCTGTTTATTTTATTATTGGTGTTTTAGTCTTATTTATCTACTGTTTTAAGTGTTCATTTTAGGGTTGGTTTGTGTCTTTGTTTGTGTTATACTTCTCACAGGTAGAATATTCCCAGTTAAGGATGTGCCATATCATATCACTGAAAATACAATAATTGTTTTATGACAAAATGAATGTCTTGATAATGACAACATCCCAAGGAAGCCCTCCTGATACATAAAGCATATTGGATCACTGACCTAGAGACTCTTGCTGATGAAGATGGATCTCAGGGTTTTCCTGTAAAACATTCCTTTGGCATAGCTCCGGCTACGACCATATTCTTTATCAGATTTCTTTATGTGATTTACCATCGTATATTTAACATGAAAGTTTGGTTTTCTGCCACACAATGGACAGTAGAGAGCAGAGATGTACTTCTTTGGCTTGTGGTTATTTCTGCATCCTTCCTTTTGATTATTCTTAACTGATTGATTTCATATTGGTTAGTATTGGATATCATTAACACAGATATACCCTAAAAGATTAGTGATATTATTTCTTGGCCATGCCGTATAAACCTGGCATCCCTTGGCATTTGTGAGAAACTGACGCTGCTGATTAGTATAGGCAGTGATAAATATAACAAAGTACACTGCACTTAAGTACAATTTTTAAGGTACTTTCACTTGAGTATTTCCATTTTATGCTACTGTATACATATGCTCCACTACATTTTGCAAACCAAATTTGTCATTTTTACTCCACTACATTTATTTGTCAACACTAGTTACTAGTTAATTTGCAGATTCATTTTATTAATATAAACCATAAATTAACACATAAAGTATGTATTTCTATTGAATAAACTACCTAGTAGTATTTAAATTAGTAGAAATAAGCTTTACCAGATTTAACAGTTACATATAATCCAGTGATATTATGTATTTTAAAATGGGCCATTCTGCATATTAAGTATTTTTACTTTTTGGTAGTAAGATTTTGTATGTATTTTTAGACTATGATATTGCTTTTATTAAACATTTGCTTGTTCCAGCATCTCAAATGTAAAGGTTGTTTCTTTTCTTTTTTAATGATGCTACCTATAGTTTCGAGAGCAGGGCCACACCTCAAACACACCTCTTCCAGTATTCCTAAAAATACCCACCTAACCCTCCCCTCTCATTTGCTCTCCTTTCTCTTCTTCTTTAGGTCCTAAGGGGGTCCCCTCAGCGCAGTCAACGTCAGGTCAATTGCTAATAACAAGCGACTCCATGCCTCACATTAGAATCATCTTTCATTATTAAATTGTTCAAAACGTATCTGGTGGATGGTGTAGTCAAGCTAGCAAATATCATTGTAAATTTAAGTCAAGTCTTTAAATTTTTGACCATTAGTCAGACAAAATGAACTGGAATCAATAAAGTTATCAATTACTTGATTAATGTCAACCTTTGGCCCCAAAAAGTTATGAAACGTAAAGGCTGACGGAAAACTTTAAAAGCATGTTATCTGTTCAACTGTTTTTCACCAAATAACAATGAACTGAACCCATATGTTGTGTTTTGAGGGTTACCTGAGAGCTGCTACTACATCTCTTATGAATATGAGCAGCTCCACTGTTCAAAGTATCTTGCCAAGCAGCACTTTGACAGGGACTGCATTTTGTAAGGAAGGTTTTCATCTCTGTTTGGTCAATCTACAAGTTTGAGGTTGCAAACGGTCAAAGTCATAGCTCATTTTATAAGAATAATCATAAGATGAAAATTTGAAACTGGACTTATCCAACTTGTTCAGATAGAACCATACAAAATCTGCCATCTAGACACATATAGGCTCTTAACCAAGTGTACACCCTTTGAAAAGTGTGTGTGTGTGTGTGTGTGTGTGTGTGTGTGTGTGTGTGTGTGTGTGTGTGTGTGTGTGTGCGTGCGTGCGTGCGTGCGTGCGTGCGTGCGTGCGTGCGTGCGTGCGTGCGTGCGTGTGTGTGTGTGTTCGTGTGCGTGTGTGTGTCCTAGTAAAATTGAACTGTCATGGCCAGAATGGGCACTTTGATCATTTTATGTTCACAGGAGAAGAGAGGAGAAGAATGCAGAAGAGGTAAGTGCAGCAGAGAGTAGAATGTAAAGGAAAGCAATAAGGAAGGAAAGGATAAAATAGAAAAGGAAACAAAGGAAAGGAAAAAAAGGGGAAAGAAATGCAGTGCATTGATGAGAGGGAATAAGAAAAAGTAGAGGAGGATATAAAAGTAGAAACAAAAAAGAAAGAGACAAGGAGGGGATAGGAAAACTGTAGTAAATTAAAAAAAATTAAAAAGGGAAGGAAGGGAGGAACGGAAAGGGAGAATAGAAGGCAAAGAGAGAAGAAAAGACAAGAAAACCAAAGAAAGAGAAAAGTAAGAAGATGGATGAGAAATGGAAGGAAGAAGAGGAGAAAATAGTAAATTTAAGGAAAGGAAAAAAGAGGCAAGGAAAAGAGAGAAGGGCAAGAAAAACAATGGAGATATTGTGTTGAAATAAAAGAGGAGAGAGTGAAGAGGAAAGGAAAGGAGAAAAACGTGAATCAAAGGAAAGACAAGTGAAGTTTAACAAAGGAAAAGGGACAAGGGATGAGGAAGAATTTAAAGAATTTGAGTGGAAAGGAAAGCACAGCAACGGAGAGGATAAGGGGAGAGCTGAATAAAAAGGAGAGAAGGAAGTAGGTATGAAATGAGGGGAAGAAATGAGTGGGGAAAAGACAAGAAAAGAAGATACAACAGTAGAAAACAGAACAAACCGAAGACGAAGAAGAGAAGAAAGAAATCGGGGCAAGGAAGAAGATGGTAAAACAGAACTAGGGGATATTGATAGAAGGAACAGATAAGGGATGAAAGCCGTCTTTCACTGAGTGATGAGGATGTTCGCACATCACACGCTACTTACCCAGGATTCATAGCGTGAGATGAGTTCCCAGCATCCCTTTCATCTCCACAACATCCAGTAGTGGTCCATCAGAAAAGAGCCCGGGGAGACACTCAGCTGCAGACAGTCACAGATGTGGACACGTGGAAAACACACACACACACACACACACACACACACACACACACACACACACACACACAAACCCAATTATTGACACACACGTTTTTAACTTTTTCCTGAGATTGCTGTGCAACTAAATGAAATTGGTATGTACGCTCACGCAAACACACACACAAAAGTACAAACAGACACTACAAAGCGTTCAGTTGTCTTACCGTGTCTGCGGTGATCACAGAAGCCACTTGTTGCCATGGTGTTTGATATCTCAGTTGGCATGGTTGCCTGATCACTCTGCAAGTCTTACAAGAGTGGGAATGAAAAAAAGAAAAAACTATGTTGTAAGGTAGCTAATACGTTTGTTAGAGTTTAAAGGAATAGTTTGTCTCATATCTGTGTGCTAAATGGCTAAACTAGCTAGCAATTAGCCTAGCTCTTTCCAACAGTAACATCAACCTACCCCCGCCTCCAAAGCTTAATAATATGTTATATCTCATTTGTTTAATCCATGATGTTGCCAGGCAACCAGCAGAGTCTCCAATAATTTAATAAAGTTTTTCCATTACTGGTACCTGCTCGGCTCGACTTGACCACGGCGCCCCGTCCTCCTTTTTCCATTGCAGATTAGTACCGCCTCATGCGGGAGGCGAGCCGTGGCTGGTCGTCATAGCAGGAAACTGCCGTGACCTAGCGCCACACACACACAGAACATTGAACAGCCAGAAGACAAATTTAGTTTCAAAAGAAGCTGGAGGCAGCAACAACAACAAAAACGGTGGCTAAACTATTTAAACACAGCGGGTTTGTTCAGGACACCCCCCATCTGTTGCTAGCAGTGATGATGCAGTGAATAGTGACGATTCTCTCTGACCAATCAATAGTCAGCAGGTTTTCACATCACCTTTTGGTATCGCCTCAGCTCACTCTGAACCTCGACTGAGGTGGTACTAAAAAAAGTACCTATTAGCATGTACAAGGACTTTTTTTCGTAATGGAAAACCAAACAAGGCGATTAGAGTCGAGGCGAGTTAAGAAGGTACCATACAGTGGAAAAATACCATAAGTTACTAAGTTACCATTTAACTATTTTGTGTGAATTCAACAAAACAAGATATAATGTGTTTACTAGGTAAAAAAAAAAGAAATCACTAAAGTTAACTTTAGTGATTTTTTTTTAACCTTTGGACAGAGCCCGGCTAAGCTGTTTCCCTGGTTTCCAGTCTTTGTCCTATGCTAAGCTAACCATCTAATGAGAATAGTGGGGAGCTTATCTAATAATTATCGGCCAGCAAGTGAGAAAAACTGCCTTCAAAGAGTAAAAAACACTTCTTTTAAGAATTAAAGTTTGTTTACTTCTTTCCCTCACAATCATTCTCCATCCTAACCGTCATCGCTCCATCTTCCTTTGTAGCTAAATAAATTACACATATCATTTATATATCATTCATCAAGGGATATACTGTCATATTTGCACAGAAAGCAAAAAACAATTTCCTGTTGTGTTCATTTTCTCTGTTTGAGAGGGTACAGATTTCCCCTGTGTTCATTTCCCAACAGAGTGTGTGTGCGTGCATGCGTGTGTGTTTATGTGAGTGTGTGTGTGTGTGTGTGTGCGTGCATGCGTTTGTGCGTGTTTTCACAGATTGTAACTACACTCATGGCTGCCCCAGTGAGAAAACGTCAGATGTCTCTCCATCTCTCCTACGCTATCTCTCACTCGATGCATCTGTCCCTTTGGCCCTTGATCACGCCTTCTCACAATGATCCACCCGGGTGGGATGTGGAGAAACAAGGTGAAAAGAGTAAAAGAGTAAAAAGACACAGAGGAGAAGCCAGGCTGAGCATGATAGAGTTAGGTGAAGGGGAGAATAGGAGATAGAGATGAGAGAGAAACAATCAAAGCTTTGCACACACTCCTAGACATGGTATGGAGGCCAGCGGTCTGTGAAAGTGTTAAAGTCACATCTGAGTGAAAGCTCAGTAGGGCGAAGAAGCAGCAGCAACGTTACATAAACAGAAAGAAAGATAGAAAAAGGGTAAAAGAAGGAGAATGCAAGTTGTTTTTAAATGCTAATTTGTGAAGTTAGTTTGCAAAAAAGTTCACTTTTATTGTGGAAAAGTTATCACCAAAGATCTACTGTGTAAAAGTGTGAGAGTTTTGGGTGCGACCTGGTTTTGTTCCTTCTTTTTTTTCTGACAGTGAATGTGCAGCAGTGATGTTTTGCTCCCACTTACTGTTCCATGTCTTCAGCCTAAGTTTGAGTGTCTATTGATTTACTATTATTATTATTATTGAATTATAATTGTTACTTGTATTTATATGTCAACATTTTCTTAAGGAGGAGAAGAGCATTTCCTCTCGCCTCTTGTGGACGTTTATAGCATTACCTTTTTATACAAAGTCAGCTGGCCAGTGCTCAAGACATTTACTGGTGTGTAGGAGGACAGGTACAGACAGAAAAAGAGAAAATAAAGAAAAAAATCTGTGATGTTCTCATTTGGTGTTTGAAATGACCTGACCTTGGTTGAACTATTAGTATGCTTTACTGTTATAACATATTCAGGAAGGTCTCATACACAGCCGTTTGACTAACGATAATTGACTGACTACCTCGCGGACTTAGTGCCAACGTTATATATGCCACGTATGATGCAGTCGTACCACAATACGTTGCTGTCATAAACATCATACTAATGTTGTAAACCTTAAACATTACATCATCATCAAGAAGAAAAGAGATGGCATGATCAACCATGCCGGCATTAGTCTGGCGGTGACCACAAGCATGGGTAAGAAGATGCACAAAATGTCCAAGATCATGGCTTTTTTATAAAGGTGATAAATTATATAGGTACGGAACGGCACTGGAGGTTGGACTCAAATGCAGAGAGAGCAGACAAAGTATGTTGAGCTTGATAATTTATTAAACAAAAAACAAAGTCCAAACCAACAAAAAGTGTCCTGAAAGCAGCAGGCAAGAATACAGGAACTGGCAGAATTCCAATAACTGGAATACAAAACAACAGGGTAAACGACACACACTCACAGGACACGGAACAGAACAACAATGGCTGACAACAGACAAGGGGAACTCAAAGACTATACACAGAGGGTAACGAGGTAACAAGAGGCAGGCGACACAAGGACTGGGAAACGTGGAAAACATCAGACAATCTCAAGGGCGGGAAAACTAAGGCAGGAAGTACAACTAAACAAGATGGCACAGAAAACAATGTCACAATAAAACAGTAAACAGAGTATAACACAAAAATAAAACAACCACATGATATGACAGAAAACCAGGCTAAGAAATCAAGACAGGAAAACAGACTACCACAATAAGACAAGACAAAACACCCAAACCATGACATACATATACTTCTGGACAAAACTACTGTTAATAAGGATGTCCTCCAGTTCCCGCTCTCAAGCGCAAAGACAAGTATGAGGAGACGTACAAGCTTCAAAATTCACTTAGTTTCATTAATAAATGTTTAAAAAAAGGATACATGTTTATTGTTACATTATTTTCAACATGGCATCATGACTTTGCATAAATGTACATGCCAACTTTCTTAAGCTAAGTGCCGTGTTATGTGTACAAATTTTGAGCTGTCTACGCTGTATACAGTATACATGCCGTGTTATCGCGGGTTGGGTTTAAGAAAAGAAGAAACCAACGGTTGAGTGACACACAAAGGAAATGTAACACTTGGGACATGATCCCCGGTCTCCTGGGTGAAAGTTGTGTAAATTCACACGCAATCGCAAGGTAATGTAACTCAATGGAGGCTAAACGGCGTTGATATACACGCTAAAAAGTGAGTCTGCATCTTGATAGCATGCCCATAATGGCATATGAATTGGTGTGTCACACATACGCCATTTCATGAGATCAGTCTGTTATTTTGGTTAATTTGAAGGTAACGATGAAATTGAAAAAAACACATCATTCTGCAGCTCCTCAGTATTTTATACATTTGTCTTATAGTGCATGTGGACAAAATAGAGGGGGGAAGTTAAACATAACAAAGAGAGTTGACTGGTGCTTTGAAGAGTTCCTGCTGTTGTGCCTGGAGGTGAATTTGCTTTGTGTGTGTGTGTGTGTGTGTGTGTGTGTGTGTGTGTGTGTGTGTGTGTGTGTGTGTGTGTGTGTGTGTGTGTGTGTGTGTGTGTGTGTGTGTGTGTGTGTGTGAGGGGGGGGGATAGATAGCTGACAAGTGAAATACTGGCTACTGTGTGTCCATTCTCTGCTCTCCTGTCCTTTTCTATTTCCTTTTTCTCTCTTTCTTTCTCTCTCTCTCTCTCTCTTTTCCTCAGTTCACTCGCTCAGCTGTGCGACAGATAATTGACATATTATCAGCCAATGACCTTCTGTCTAAGGTGAATCACCAGCAATTAAAAATTGGGCCATTTCCTTGTCAACCCTACATAATTGAAATTCATACGTTCCACAATCTAAATGAGTAAGCCACACATACTCACACATGCATGCAAACATGCAAACACACACCTGCACACTCACACACAAAAGGTAATTTCCCTATATATTAAGCCAGGCATGTCAAATAAAAAAAGAGCGAATGGCTTGTAAGAGCCAATGATGTACACAGTGAGGTCAGTGTGTGTGTGTGTGTGTGTGTGTGTGTGTGTGTGTGTGTGTGTGTGTGTGTGTGTGGTTAACCTTGAAGGACAGTAGAAGGGTATCCAACTAACTTCTTAACTCGCTCAATCACAAAGAGAAGAGAGCGAGGGTGGCTGCAGACCGACAGAGAGAATGAGAAAGATGGAGCGAGACAGACGGCGAGTGACAGAGAGAGAGAAATAGTGACAGAGACGAAGGATGACACAGAGAGACGGATTGAAAGAGGTTAAAGATTCAGATAGATGGTGAGAGAATGGGGCAAAGAGGAATGGAGGGACAAATTAAAAAGGATTGTGTGGGAGACTGGAGGAAAGAAAGAAGGAGGAAAGCAGTCCACAAAGTTGGAAGGAAGGAAGGGTTATTATTGTACAGGAGATTTTAAACAAAAATCAAAGACAAACCGGTAGGAAGGAGGGAAAGAGTGCAGAACAGAAGGAGGAAGAAAAGAAGAACGTAGAGAAAGAATTAGAGGAGTGGAGGACAAAGGAAAGGCAAGTAGGACAGAAACAACACTGGAAGGAAAAGAAAGAAGTAAGAAAGGCCAGAACCATGAACCATTGCTCCAAGGAATCATGGTTAAAAAAAAGACTTTCACTGACAGCCAGAATGCCGGCCTCCCTCCAGAGGCTGCGGGTTACTGTCACTACTGACGGAGAAGGTGTGATTGAAAAAAGAAGCTTTAGTATGAGTTTCAGTCATGGCAGTAGTAGGGACCACTGGTTCCCGTTTGTGCATGCAACACTGCTAAGCCACAAAAGATGCATGAAGAAATAAAAGCTTTTATGGAAAAAATGTGGTTGGGAAACTGTCTTTGTGTGTAATCTAAGAGCTCACACACAATATATTCCATATTCTGTCAACCTGTTGCCATTGTGCTGAATCCTCAGCTGAAGACAAATTAGCATTTAAATGAGGCAAGTTATTTTCCTCTTAATGCCCGCTCTAAAATACCAACGCAATAGTTTTGATTGAGATGAGAGGAGGGAGACTGGTGGCTTTTTTTTGTGTTATTGACCCAGAAAAGGTTGAGTGAACACGCTCGCTCTTTTCAGCGACACCCCACCCTGCATTTAACTCACAAAGTTACACTCACTCACAGCTGAGAGCTTCTGCTTAGAAGCCTACAACCAGAACCTCCATTGTTTGGCACTGAACAGCTTGACTGATGCAAGCTGTGTTGCCTAAAGGACCTCTCCAATGATTTCCAGCCTTATCTCTACAGTGTACATCTCACAGAGAGATTCTTTAATGCACCTGTACACTGCAAGGACTCTTTGTATCTTGTAGGAAGGCTCTGTTCACATCGCAAAATATTGCACAGGATGATGCAGTCGTGGGCTAATAAGCTGCAAGACATGACGAAAGACAAAATGACTTGAAAAGACAGATAAAGCCAGAAATGTTATTTATTCCACAAATGACCTTTTGTCTATATAATAGATTCACACATGTTTTGTTTGACTGTTTTTTACATTGTTCATTAATACTCCTCTCAGACAAAAATTTCCAACATGCATCTAAATGCCACAATATTTGGTGGAGCAACTTGGTTGGATGTTCTGTGCAATACAGTGAGGGTGTCTCTGTTATCTCAGCAGAACACAGGTGGAATGTACCAATTAGTGAATGACTATGATTAACACACCTACAGTATATTATGTTGGTGGTCAGTCTAATGCAGGCAGCAAAACAACAAGCACAAATTATTTAAGCTTTTTCATGTAGTGAAATGTACTGCACCCATGACACAGATTGACTAGAGGCTGCTCAAACTAGAGGGAAGAAGTCATCCACCTATGTCCGCAGGGTTGGTGCTCCCCTGCTGCTGTGACTAACCTTTGCTCCACCACCTCAAAGTGCAGCAGCAGTCAGGCACATATATAGGGTCTTTGTAGTTCAGTGCCACATACATGACCCAACTTCTAACCTAACTATAACTAAAAAACGGCAATGCTGATTCTCACTTGGTTCTTTTCTTGTTTTTAAATATAGCACCTTTAAAGTTTTAGTGCATAACTTTGGTGTTAATGAACATCCATCACATTCAAGCCATTGGCAAATGAGTTGCGACAACGCTAAGCTGTCGTTTATTGGCATTTCTTTAAACCAATCACAATGGTTTTGGGCGTCACTAAGCACTGCATGGAGCCCCGGTGCGGCTGCAAAATAGCCTCGGGAAGGAACTTGTTTTGGTGGAATGTGTGCGTTCAAAAGTTGTTGCAACAGAAAACTCAGAACTTGGACAGATAGTCTAGCTAGCTGTCTGGATTTACCATGCAGAGATCTGAGGAGCAGTTAACCACAATCCTCATAAATCAGCCTAAATTTAGAATTCAAACACAAAGGAAGCGTTAGGTAATGGAAATTAGGCCGAAAATAAGGATATACAGCGGATATTACAGCTCCACACAACTCTCTCTGTATTTCTCTGTTGAGAAGATTGTGTCGTCCGGCAACTTTCTCACGCAGCAGCTCAAGTGAAGATAATTACCTCTTCTGAAGAGTCCATCATGTTTTTTTAATCCTCCATGTCCTCCTTGGCTACTAGCAACTCGGTGGAGGAGGGGCGATGAAAGAAGCCTTGTATCATGTTTAGTTTTGTTGTCATTACTTAGAATTCCTCATGCAACAGAAACTTATTTAATTTCTTGGTGATTTCTGCGATTGTCTCCTTGCTGCTGAGCTCAGTCCTGGTCCCTCCCCCGGATAATTTCATTAAGTCCTTCCCCAAAACAGAATGACATAATATAATGTATATCATATTCAAATTGTTTTTGTTTTAACGTTTAATGTTGCATGTTGCAGCTGTAATTCTAATCATGTTTTTAATTCTAAGTACAATGACACCTGCCTCCTCATATGTATGTAGACATATTTTTAATCTGGATGCAATATCTTAATACTGCAATAGTTTGTTTCAGAAAAAGAGAAAGGTGATATGAAAAGGCAATTTATTCAAATAAAGGGAGCAGGTCAGAGAGGCTCTCCCGACAGGAGAGCAAAAGGTTTCGGGTTAATACCCCAAGACTGGCAATTGAAAATGTGTGGACAGGGACACATTCTTTCCACCTGGGAGGTCATTTGGAAATAGAGTGCTGAGTAGCCTTCTCTCTGCCCCTGACTACAAGGCTGTCTTTTTTCTCGCTCTTGATTTCTCTCCTCTGCGCCCCTGACTGAAAAACTCCATAAAGAGTGATGGATGTTGATGGAGACACACGGAGTGGTGATTACGGATCATCACAGAATATTGAGGAAGGACGGAGACAGACAGACAGATAGACAGACAGACAGACAAATGAAATGGAGAAAGACAGAGACGATTGCAGCTTTAGAATGACATGGTTGAAGCATCTGCTTTTGTGTAGATGGAGCTATTGCGCCACTGAGTGGTGAAATGTTTAACTACTGCCACCATGGTTATAAATTATATGAAAAAGACTAAATGTCAAACAAAAATATGTTGTAGCTACGGTTTTACATAAATACATTGCTACACCGCAGCTTTGATCAAAGTGCAGCAGCAGTCAGGCACATAGATGTAGATGAGTACCACACACATGCACCAACTTATAAGCTTCCAGACACTGTGTGGAGCCTAAGAAACTGCAATGTCGATTAAATAGAATAGGAAGTTTAGACAAAGCATTGCAAACCAGGTCATATCACACAATATAATATTAGCGCACACAGTGGAGGAAGTACTCAGATCAAAGTACAAAAATAGTATTAGATTTGCATTCAGGGAATCAAAAGTAACAATAGTCATGCAGCAGAATGGTTTTGTCAGAATTATAATATCATATATTATATTACTGGATGATTATTACTAATGCATGTGAGATGCATTCCAATGTTGCTGCGTGTTGATATGGGGCTAATTGTGAAAAACGTTATACCATAACTAATAACCATATACTATTGGGCTGTTTAATCTGTAACAAATGTGTTTCAATGGGTAAACTGATTAGGTTTTGTATCTAAAATATTTATCTGAAACTACAGCTGTAAGTAAAAAGTGACATTAACAGACAACTTTTTTATGAATAAAAGTAAGAGGAGAAAGGATGTAAAAGACATCGTAACATTTCCAGACTGGGTGTTTCAGAGGCGGGAGGCCCTGAGAGCAAAACGTCCGGTCACCTTTCGTCTCAAACAAGGACTGAAGGACTGTTAATGAAACCTGCCTGAGGAGCTCCCCCTGCTCTTTGCCTGACAGGGGACCAAAAACTCAGTAATTTAGCTAATGTATGAGACTTGGGGTTCCTGAGGGAAGAGAACAAGTACATCACTGGTATGGGATAGGCTGAAGCCTTTTAATCACATCTGACAAGTGAATGGACGTGGAATACATTAGGGGAAAATTCTGCCCTTCTCTTGGTCATATATCTAAAATGATGCCATTTTTTCTTTGCATTTCTCTTTTCTGGACTGTTCTTGGCATGCTGCTCCGCCCAAAGGCTCAGACATACTCGCTGAGTGATTCATTAATTTGGACGGTTTGGTAAAGCAGATCCCTCTTATTCATGCACCCTTACAATGGATTTAAGTCCTCAAAATTAAACACAAAACTTAGTTTTACTTCCTTCCTAAAATATTAGACTGCATAATAAACAAGAACATCTAATCACTTTTGTTTTTAAGAATTTAGTGATTTTTTAAGAGTACAAGTTGACAAAAATACAACTCTGTGACATGTATTGAAAGTAAATGTAATTTGTTACTTCCACCCCTGTTTATTAAACATGATTTTATTAGATTCCTACTGATTCACTAATGCGTAAAAGAACTGCTTTACAGTTAACTAGTTTAATCCAGTGGTTACCAGCCTGGGGGTTAGGCCTACTCACAAAGTCACAAGATCAATCTGAGAGGTCATGAGATAATGAATGGGGTGGGAAAGAAAAAATAACAAAATTCTTCTACACAAATGTCAAATATATGTCAAATATTACATTTTTGACTGAATCTTCACTTTTATGTAAAAATATTGGATTTTGTTTTACCTTTTTTAGGCCTCTGGCAGGCGGGTCTTAGATGACAAGACAGTGAGTGATACGGAAAGCCTGGAAGAAAGCGAGAATGAATGTGAGTTAAGGAGGAAATGTGACACTGCGTACAACTCAAAGGCATATAAAACATTACAAGGGGCCTAAAGTAGACTATTGAATCTTAGAAGTATTCTCAAGGTAACAAAACAAGTAATCTGTAAACAAGTATATCTGTCAAATAAACATTATTTCCCTCAGAAAATGTAGTAGAGTAAAATTATAAAGTAAATACTCAAAGGGCAAGAGTACCTCAAAAAACTTAAGTACAGCCCTTAAGTAAATGTACTGAAAAACAGATAAAGGTAACATAGTAATCAAATTTAGTTCTCGATATAATCAGTCCAAATATGACAGACAAATAAAGCTCAACAAAGAGAAAGAAACAAACAAACAAACAAACACCATACACTTTAAGGTTAGTTTTATCCTTTAGAAGGATAATCATACAAACTATCTATGTTTTTTTCGGATATTTCTTCTTCTGCCATTTCATCCTTGCCTTTAGTTTTTGTAGTATGTCCAGCTGCTGTCATAGTACAGTCCTTTTTATTGGTTTTGATGACGCCCAAATGGGTCATGGGCCATCTGACAGACAGGAAGCAAGATATGAGGAGTCACCTGTGTTCAGGGTGAAGAGTACTGGACAGAGCATACATCTCTCTCAGTGACACAGCAAAGACAGGTGAGTCACGCTTGATACAAGAAGTCTAACAATATTCACCCGCAGATTTATGAGGTGATGTTCAGTTGGGAAATTTGCCCACAGAGCACTTTCAGGATGATGGTGCTGCTGAATGTATATAATATCCTGATGGCAGAGTCATTGGGGTTACAGGAGTTCTTGGACAAAATTATACGACCATGTTAACACAGCGGACACTTTAACCCATAGGCCAACAGCAAGTGGTCAAGGAGTAAGACTGTGATACGAGTGAGATTAGAAAAACACTGAGAGATACAAGGACTCCATGAAGATTGAGGTCAGTGCCACTGGCCTGAACCAGCAGAGGCTGGTGTTAGTAATCACAGGAGTGATTATGGTTGGGATGGTTTTTAGGGACAGGGTCTGGTTAAATGTCACTGATTAAATGTCACCGTGACGGTTATAGAATTGGGCTGTTTCATAGTATTAAGAATATTTTTGTAGGTAGTATCATGGGCATAAAAAAATTAAATTGTGCACTTTTATATCTGTTTACATGCCCTAAGGTTATGTGGGAGAAATTGGTGTTTGCTGTTAAATCATTCTACCCTCAGGCAACTGCAACCCTCCGTGAGCTTGTATTGACAATTACCTTTGCCGTTTATATGTGGAAGATGTCCTTTTCAAAAGAACAGTACTTTTATGACATGTGCTTTTAATACGTGTTCGCCACAATGTCATGAGCAAAATCAGTTAATAAGCCCACAATCCTATTAATTAACACGTCATCGTCAAGTTTATATCTGGTTGATTGGGCCCATTGAGTTAGATTAGTGTTAGCTGGGATTTACCAGGTGGACAACAACTGAAAAACCAAAGCTGGATGAGCTTTGCTTGCATTAGAAATGAATGGTATAAATACTATAAATTCTGAAATACTGCGAATTATTCATTATCAGTGATGACAACCGACACACTGATTTACACACAATGCCTACATTGTACATGGTTAGTGGAGAGTAGGGATTAAATAGCTATCATATATATGGAGAGAAACATTTGATCTTTTTTCAACAACAGGCATTTAAAACCATAGTCAGCATTCTCTAAATTCAAACTAATATGATTGATTTCCGAGTAATTAAACTGTTTTCTGAATTTAAGTTCAACTGGCCAGTGGACAAGCAATGTTAAGTTAAAAAATACTGTAAAGTTATTAGCCTATGAATTAACTAAATAAAATGTTGATAAGCATCGTTCAAACCCAAATTGATCCACTGAGGGGTAATTAACTAGTAATAATGTATTGTTATTGCTGCCTATCTTGGCCAGGATATTCTTGAAAAAGATCATTTTAAATATTTTAAAGCTTTCCTGGGTTAAAAAAGGTTAAGCACATACAATGGCCTGGTTTTGATGAAAATTAGTACTATTGGGACTTATAGGAGATATTTTAGCTTGTCAGTGTTGCACACTGGGTTGTTTACACACATACAGTTGATCAGACTTGTCGGCCAGCCGTGATTGTCTCGTGGTTCGTACTCTGCGTTGTGGCTGCAGCAACCCCGGTTCGAAATCGGGTCACAGCAGCCAATTTTGACACATGGAGAAAGAGAGACGTGAAGACTTTGACCTGTCACCAACTTGACCCTGGCTTCAATCACAGAACATGACAGGAGAATGATACTTTTGGAAAATATGCAGATAGTACCCTACAACCTGGTTTCTTTGGCAAAGACAAAAAGAGCCAAATGAACAAAAAAATTGTGTAATAAATTTAAACATTGGGGGAGAAAAAAATAGCTATTTATCTGTCTCGTAGTTTAATGCATTTCTTATGTATAAACAATATACCAGACTGAGTGGAATCTATGTTTGCTTAGAACCAAGGGATATTTGGTCATCCTTTGAGCTTGTGTAGAAATATTTTTGCCTGGCCTGAACTCCCAGAGGTTAGTGACCTTCTTAAGCACATCAGTGACTAAAGTAGGTCAGGATGGTCCAACAGTGTCTGCTTAAATGTCACTGATCAAATGTCACTGTGACTGTTGTAGGTTTGGCCTGCTCATAGTATTAATAATATTTTACACGTAGAGCAAAGTCATAGAAAATCTTTTGGAATTTTATATCTGTACGCCGGCAGCTCTGACCCAGCGCCGTGATGGGTCTGGAAATGCGACTCTGCCCTAGGGTCATGTGGGAGAGGCTGTTTGTTAAATCATTTTAGCACCAGGAAAGTAGATGAGTTCATGAGCTAGTAGCCTATAACTAGCAGTTATACCAAACTGGGTGGTCAGCCATGATTGTATAGTGGTCAGTACTCTGCGTTGTGACCGCAGCAACCCCGGTTTGCATCCGGGTTACGGCAGCAGATTGGCTGCTTCCATGATACATGCCAAAACACCTTAGTTACCAGTACATATAGATCTCACCCAAAAACCCATCCAAATATTTAGCCTAAAGTCGTTCATTTATCACGACCAACTTGCGTTTGGTCTATCATAACCCCCCAATCCTAACATGTAATTTACTGACAATTGAATTGATAATTTTTTTAAGTGATACAAAAACATATGAACAACGCAAAATGAAGAGAAAAAAAACAGGTAAAAAAAAAAGGAAAGAAAACAAAACAACAGTCGTGAAGTCTCGCGTTATCTCCCCAAATCCCGTATAAGAACTCAACCAGGAAGCGAATGGCGGAAATTTCTATGGGAAATTTAGATCCACCTCACCAGAGCCATAGAGATCACCCTGTACCTCACCACTCACGCTTTCAGCTAGCAGTTTTTAGGTCAGATCCGTTTTTGTCCTGAATGGAGAGGCCAGCCGAGTAGACAGCAGATGCCTCCAGCCCAGAACGGTGGATGATTTCGAAGAAACGATGCCGTCGCGTCTAACTACCCGGCAGGATCGGTAAGGTGTATGGACGGATAGCCTGCTGAGAGAGTCCTGTCACTGACAGCCTGCCACATTAAACACCGGTAGGTTTAACGTTGACATCTGAATTTTACTTTCATTTTAACACTGACGCTCTGTTAAATGAGTTGAGGACCGCAGAGTTCAATAAAACACCAGAAAACAAATCATTTAATCTCGACTGGCAAAACCCTAGAGGAGCAACCATATGGACTTGACAGCTCTTAGAGTTTAAGTAAATTAAAGGTTTAAAATTGCCTCTAGCCTACCTTATTAATCAGATGGTGGTAAATTACTGCCACCATAAAATAACTGGTGGCTATTTACCGTAATCGCTGGCAAATAAATAACTATGTGACAACTCTGCTAGTAACTCGTCAATGTATTCACAGTAAGTCAGATAATGTTAGGCCTATAATCTTGTCACCCACCAACTATTGTTATTTCTAGAGGTCAGGCTGTCTGGATAGTGTAGCTGGATGAGTAAGGTCTGGCATAATGATCTTTAGCAGCAGTGTCCTATTGTTGCTTTGACACAAATACATAAGGTGTTGTTTAATGCATGAAAATCATATTGTCAAACTTATTTCCGAGAAATACAATTTCAGCTTGGGGAAGGCCATTTCCTGTTTCAACATGGCAATGCTAAAAGCAAAGTACATAAAGAAATATTTTAGTTTGCAGTGGAAAACTTGACTGGTTTACACAAAGTCCTGGCCAAACCCCCAAATCTTGTAGTATAGTCTGTTAACGTAGCATAGAGATGGTCTTGGAATGAAATATTTAACAGGCAGGATGACGTTTTGGAAAAACACCATACTACACACCAGCCTTCTATCCATGACTTCTCATTTGCAGACATATGGCCCTGCTCCTCAGCTAACCGAGGGAGACGACGTGAAAAGACGACCAAACTAGCATCATGTTCTTGAAAACATCTTTCACCACTGTGATTGTGGGGGTGTTTGTGGTGTACGTGCTCCACACCTGCTGGGTGATGTACGGGATAGTGTACACTAAACCCTGCGACAGCCCCAAAGGTGACAACTGTATCACACCCTTCTTGGCAGGGAACCCAAAACTACAGGTCAGTAATGTGGAGGGATGGATGGTAGCTCTGCTCATTTTTGATTTTGCGTATGTTGCCAGTAGTATACTGTATAAATGTGTGTGTGTGTGTGTGTGTGTGTGT
>NC_045746.1:13510709-13511307 GCF_008692095.1 Etheostoma spectabile
GTGTGTGTGTGTGTGTGTGTGTGTGTGTGTGTAGTTGAGTATCTACACTGCACTGCAGCCCAATGCAGAGGGAGGACATACTTTGATCTACAAAGAGGAACAATTTGATATCAAGAGCAAGTTTGAGAGGTTGGTGGGGCTCCTACTTTTTAGATTTTACATTGAATAGAAAAAAAGTTGTTATAAGCCTAAGAAATGAGTTGTCTCTTTCCTCAGATCTGATTTAAGTCAGATGCATGCATAAACACACTATATTCTGATATACAGTATATCTGTGTAAAAATAGCCTCCTTCGTTTCATCCTCTTATCCTCTCTTTCCTCCAGAATAGTAAATGTCTCCCTTCCTAAGAAGACCCGCAACAATGGAACTTTATATGCGCTAATATTTGTCCATCAAGCTGGCGTCACTCCGTGGCAGGATCCACAACAGGTCCACTTGGTGGCACAGCTTACCACATACATGGTCCCTAAACTGCCTGAAATCTCCTTGATATCTGGCGAGGATCAAACACAGGTACTGAGTCGTTTATATTTTCTGAGTAAAGGGTGTGTCAGGGCAGGGGGAGGTGCTTAAAGGTCCAATGTGTAGGAATTTCT
>NC_045746.1:13511317-13512456 GCF_008692095.1 Etheostoma spectabile
GTTGAGATCATATATCGCAATCAACTCTTACGCGCCACAAAGTTCAAAGGGTATATTACAGCTACTATATAGCCTTCACGCTTCAAAAAGCCAGTCTTTTTGCTCTTTTTATTATCCTTTTTCATTTTCTGGGCAAAGAAGAATCCTGTTCCTGAAATTTGTATTTTGAATATGTGTGGTCCACCATGTTTCCTTCTTCAAACTTGCCGCCTGGGTGTGATCAGTGATCAGTGATCGATACTGTCTTGTTTATTTCCTCTAATATTTCTGTTGTATCCTTTACTCCTTTATCTGACCTTTTAAGAATATGGATAGTGCTAAATATAATGTTATTAAGTGTGTTGCACGCATAGAGAGAGTGGGTGGGGTGGTGTATTTTTTTTTTTTTTCTTTATTTTTTTGGGTGGGGGGGAGGGAGTGGAAAAAAAAGGGGGAGAAAAAAAGAAGAAGAATATTGTATCCTTGATGTAGATTCTGTATGGACACACATTCTGAATAAATATAGTATATATATATATATATATACAAAAAAAAAAAAACTTGCCGCCTGGGCAGCACCTGTGAGTTTATCATGTGACAGCGAAAAAGCAGTATGTCTTGTATGTCCCTTACCGGCTGACGTATTTCAAGATGGCGCATGAATATGGCGCGTCTGCCCCAGCCAATAGGAATACTTGGAATTGATTGTGGTGGTAAATATTCATGAAAAAGTTTGTGAACGAGCAACACCGATTTTTATAATGAACAACTAAACAGGTTACACACTGGACCTTTTTAAGGTACCTACTTCAATGTATTATATTAACTTCAAAAGAATGCACTTTAAAAAAAAAATACTGGCATTTACGTTTGCACATTCTGATTGATTGTAGTCATTATTTGCCTGTTGTATTCATTCTTGTGTTGCAAGCACTTTGAGGATTTTTTTTGATAATGTATAAATGGTTTATATCAATAGTTATTTTTAGTTGTAGCTGGTAGGCCTGCAGGATTTGTGGGGAAATATGAATCACAATTTTTAGATATCAGGACAATCACCACAAGATATCACCACAAGCCTGTAAACATTCAATGAAGAGAAGGGAGAGCATTGCAGTGCACAGGTGCACTTTAAAACCTATTTTATACAGTCTATGTTT
>NC_045746.1:13512466-13514634 GCF_008692095.1 Etheostoma spectabile
AGAAGAAAGTAGTAGTGTTTGTGATGCAGTCGGCTTGTAAAATTAAATGAGACACAAAGTCATTAAAAAAAAGATTTTCTAATACCTAATTAGCTCAACTGCCAAACTAGTAGTATTTGTATCTTATCAATATAGATACAGAAGAGATTAGTTTCTAATCGGGTGTTTGATTTGAGTGTAAAACATCTTTGTCTACGTGATCCCACAGAGTCAGAAAGAAGAAGCCCTGCAGGAGAGACGTGATGGTGACCCTACAGCAGGGGGTGGAGCTGGTCCCACTTCCAAGGCCGAACACCCAGTTTCTCACTGGCGCACTCGCCTGACACTCAACATTGTCAGCGACCACTTCCTGTTTGACAGAGAATACCTGCCTAGTGATGTCCACAGATACCTCAGAGTGTAAGACAATGAATACCGAAACACATGCACACATACAACACCCTATGAGAATTAAAAAGAGTATGGTGTTAAAACTGCTGTAAATGTTAAACACAATGCAAACTGGTACTGTATATTTAGGCATATGTATGTCAGACAGTTTCTTTTAAGCATACCTTTATGCTAATGGCTGGCACAGACCTACTTTAGGATCTGGAGGAATCAGGGGATGTTTTGTTTTTCCGTATTTCAGATTCCAAAATGGTAAGAAGATAGTTTATCTACCTCTGCTATTTGTTGATGAGCTCAGCAATCGGGTCAAGGACCTTGTGGTAAGCTTATACATTTAAATAAATATTATATAATACACCATAATTGATATTTAGGTGATTTGTCAATTGTCAATTTTCAAAAGCACATTTCTCACTGAACTTATTTAGAGGAAAATGCGAACACTGATTGTGCACTAGAACCCAATGATACAAGGTTGGTATGATTGGTATGACCCCAGCCATGAATTACTTTCTGCCCCAGAATAAAATAAAGCCAAAGAATGTATGGAAGATAATAGTTTACAAATGTTTGGAGGCCATCATGTGTCTAAACATATTGACTCTATAAAATAAGATTATGTGGATCTGTCATTACGTGTGTGCGTGTGTGCGTGTGCGTGTGCGTGCGTGCGTGCGTGCGTGCGTGCGTGTGTGTGTGTGTGTGTGTGTGTGTGTAGGAGATCAACAGTACCTCCATGGAGCTCCCTCTGACCATCTCCTATGACTCTATCTCTCTGGGGAGGCTACGATTCTGGATCCACATGCAAGATGCTGTTTTCTCTCTGCAACAGTTCGGTATGTTAATCATATCTGTCAGACACCCACCCACCCCCGCAGTAGAAGCCTTGCACTCTTAATACCATGTATATGTTTGTGTCTGTCTCCCTGTACGTGCTGCAGGTTTCACAGAAAAGGATGCTGATGAGATTAAAGGAATCTTCGTGGACACCAATCTGTACTTCCTGGCTCTTACCTTCTTTGTAGCTGCCTTCCATGTAAGTCTTTTCCACAGAGCACCACACCACATTACACTACAATAGAATAAAAAAAATACACACACACACACACCACACACACACACACACACACACACACACACACACACACACACACACACACACACAGCGCAAAAATTCTGAGCATTGCATGATTCTTCAATTTACATCCCTTGAGATTATACCATGTGGATACATTCCTGATTAAACATTGAATTTTCTTGAAGTGAAACTTCCTAACCACAACATATAATCATCATAAAATCATTATGAACGGACAAACGATAAAGGACCATGTAATCCTAAAACACTAAAAGTTGTATCACCCCAAAATATAGTATTATTAGAAGCAAACTCTACCCACTACCGTACCTCTTAATTTTCATCCTCAACGTAAAAACGCCTTTAAAAAGACTTGACACTCCAATAATACAAGACAAAGAAAAGAGCACTAAGGTGTCTGATCATGAACGGTTAACACTAAACTCTAGCTTGACAGATTTATGTCCTGTCTGTTGCTATTTCAGCTCCTCTTTGACTTCCTTGCATTCAAGAACGACATCAGCTTCTGGAAGCAGAAGAAAAGCATGGTGGGAATGTCCAGCAAAGCAGGTAGGTAACTTTGTTTCCACAATAAAACACAATATTGGACAGGAAATAAATGCAAAACGGATGACAAAGTTGGAAAAGTCTGGAGATTCAGCTTTACACACTGCCTGGGAAAACCCTGACGAACTTTCGG
>NC_045746.1:13514644-13517447 GCF_008692095.1 Etheostoma spectabile
ATTTGCTCTGCAAGTCAGTCTGGCCAACATTCAAGCCAATTTCCAATTTTTCCAAAAGACAAAAATCCCAACGTTGAGGCGGGCTTTACACGATAACGATAGCACAGCAACAGCCAGCAGCTTTTTGTTAACATTCAACATGATGCCCAACGAAGCGCAGCAACCCGTTGATGTCGCGGTTGCTGCTACGTCACCTGGATCGTTGGTCTGATTTGTTGAAGGACTGTCCAAATGCATCCAGAAGCATTTGACCGGCGCCCGTTGGTGATGTCCCCTTTGGAAACGGGCTGTGAATGACGCTTTCCCAGACCCACTTTCAGTTACAACTGAGAAGGGTCTGGTGTCAACCGAGCTTCTGCACACCATAAATTAGTTGAGACTGACTGAAAAACGTTTGACAGTGCAGTATGTATAAAAAAGATTTTTTTTAAAGTTAGTCTACAAGAAAACCAGGAATCTGCGGTGTAGTATAATCTGACTTTGTGAGTCTGGGTTCTGCTTTGTCCTGCTCAGCAACAAAAGCATCAACAGAGTATGGGATGCTCTTGCGTGCTCGCTGTCAGGTAATGGCTAGAAATAGCCATCTGCAAAATGCTGTTAAGCATTATTTTATCCACAGCAATAGAGTATAACTCTCCTAATGCATCCACATTGAACATTTATCTTTTACTGGATTAAGTAAAATCCACAGAACGTCTGGACCAAATAATTCAGCAATGTCAGTAAATGGGTCAAAGCAATTAAAGTATAATATTTTGTGTTTTATTTCCCAGTGCTGTGGCGTTGTTTCAGCACCATAGTGATTTTCCTCTATTTGTTTGACGAGCAGACCAGCCTGCTTGTCCTCATACCTGCCGGCGTCGGCTCTATTATTGAAGTAAGTAAACACACACATAAAAATACACACCTGCATACATTCAGAACTGAATATAAACATGTACAACACTTCTATTGATAAGTGGAGTAAATAAGAATACATTATTCTTGTTCATAAATGCATGGTATTATGTTGTGTTTTGAGAATGTTTTCCATTGTTTCAGGTATGGAAGGTGAAGAAGGCCTTAAAGATTCAGGTTTTCTGGAAAGGAGGCAAACCAACATTCCTGGTGTGTGTGTGTGTGTGTGTGTGTGTGCGTGTGCGTGTGCGTGTGCGTGTGCGTGTGTGTGTGTGTGTGTGTGTGGGTGTGTGTGTGTAACTGGTTAACTTTTTTCTATAATCTGCCATTTATTTTAACATTTATTTCCTCTTTGTCTGCTGCTGTAGTACAGCTCTCTAAACAACTTTGGGTTGAAGCTGAAAGCACAGATTAAACGCTGGAGCTACGGCAACATTTTGCAACCATAATAAATGGTAGCTTTGATGCAGAAGTGTATGATTGGCCTTGGTATAAAAAAAAATACTAAAATATATATATATATATATATATATATATATATATATATATATATATATATAGTATAAAAAATACTACCACAGGCAGTTCTGATTAACACAGATTTTTAAATGTATCTTTGGCCATTGTCCCATATTTCAGATCCTGTCACCTCACAGCTGTTTTAGATTTTCTTTAAAATGTGTTAGTACATGTGCTAACTGTAAATTTGTGTGTTTCTCTTTTCTGTGGAACAGTATGGGAAATCAGATGAATCGGAGAGGAGAACAGAAGAGTATGATACTCTGGTAAGACACTATAGGCTCTCACTCACACGTGCATTGACTATACAATATAATAAACCACACTGCACTTATGTTACTGGACAGTATAGATAGAGATGTAACTTGATGGATACTACCTTGTGTTTCTCTGTAGGCCATGAAGTACCTCTCATACCTCCTTTACCCGTTATGTATTGGAGGGGCCGTGTATGCTCTAATCTTCCTACGATATAAGAGGTAGGGATCTGTCTGTTCATAATATGCACAATTTTTACAACAATTTTAGTGTCAACAGTTAACATGATTACCTCCCTTTGTTTATCTGTCCCTGTTTTAGTTGGTACTCATGGCTGATCAATAGTTTGGTAAATGGTAAGATTTTTCAAACTCTGAACACAGGATGAAACACCTTCAAGATTATTACCTCATTGTGTCATAGATTTCCATTATTTAATTGAATAGAAAAGGCCTTTCAACATGTTCTTGATGGTTCCAGGTGTATATGCCTTTGGCTTCCTCTTCATGCTTCCTCAACTGTTTGTCAACTATAAGGTCAGTTCATCAAGGTCAATGTGTGTGTGAGAGAGAGAGTGTGGTCTTAGATTTCATAACATTTAAACTGTGGTAATGAACAATACATTTATTATAAAAACTCAAAATGGGTGTCACATCTCTGCTCCAAGAGAAAAACTGCTACATGTTAAAAAAATAAAAATAAAAATAAAAATGGTTCCACAGCGCAACCAGAGGTATAAAACACCTTTAACTGCTCCAGATCTTTTGGGAACTGTGCTTCTTAAAACAGGAAATGGTTCAAATATTGCCTGAACGTTTCCACCACAGCATTGCATGTAATTTGATTTACTGTTTTTGTCTTTTAAACATCCCATTGACTTATTATACTTAATTTAACAGCTGAAATCTGTGGCCCACCTGCCCTGGAAAGCCTTTACGTACAAGGTGAGAACACAACAGAAGTTAGTTATTCTGTTAGTATTGATTGACGTGTTTTAATAAATCAATAGTCTGGATTTACACTACTGGTCAAAACGTTTGGGGTCACTTATAAAATTTCCATTACACTCAATTATAGACAGAATAACAGCTGAGATCAGTTGCATTTTTTTTTTTTTTTTTAAACCAGG
>NC_045746.1:13517457-13517633 GCF_008692095.1 Etheostoma spectabile
AGTTGGCATATTACATTATGTGCATACAGGGTTCTCCAATGTTTTTCTAGTTTGTTTTTCCAAATGATATCAGATTAGTGAACAGAGTATGCCTCTGCAACATTAGATGGATGGTTGCTGATAATGGGCAATATAGATATTACATTAAATATCAGCCACCCACTCAGATCAGCTGG
>NC_045746.1:13517643-13539250 GCF_008692095.1 Etheostoma spectabile
TTCTGTCTATAATGGAGTGGTATGGAAATTTGTAAGTGACCAAAAATGTTTGGCCTCTAGTGTATAGATTTGCTGTTATATTAATACTAACTCCAATTCACTAAATTTCCAGCTTAATTATTTTGGCGTTCTGTCACAGATGAATGATTGACAGATACTGAATTATGTTTGATATAACAACCCTTTTTTAGCATTGTTAGTTTCAAACGTTAAACACATGATTTAATGTAAGTCACTGTCGCTGAATATCCTTGTTAGCAATACGTTTTTTTTACATGAATTGATTGATATTGGTTGATTTTTGCCAGGCATTCAATACCTTCATTGACGACGTGTTTGCCTTCATCATCACCATGCCAACGTCCCACAGACTGGCCTGTTTTAGGGACGATGTGGTGTTTCTCATTTACCTCTACCAGAAATGGTACACACACACACAAACCCGCACACCACACAGATTCCTAAGACGCCAATAAAACACACCCAACAGTTTTCTAACCTAAAACTCTCCCTCCCTTCCCCCAGGCTCTACCCAGTGGACAAAACGAGAGTAAATGAATACGGAATTTCTTACGACGAAAAACCCAAAGGAAAGACTCACAAGGACTAGTGAGAAAAGACGTTTTGGCTTCCATGATCTGGTATCTTGTCTTCAGTCCACAGGTATCCAATGATTGGTATTGGTCATTTAGCATCAACTGAGCGGCTTTAACAGTCCAGAGGCACCTGGGAAAAATGTTTTGGGCTCTGTTCAATTAGTTTTAATGGACCAGACACATCCACATCCTTGTGTTTATGACTTAACGTCCCATTTTGCAAATTGTTGAAAGGTCAACATCTGGTTATCTGCCTCATGCAGTCTGGAGAATGTTTTTGTTTTGCAGTGTGTATAATAATGGGGCAGAAAGATCATAAAGATAAACCTCTAACCCGTTTCAAACTGACTCAACAACTTGGGAAAAAATGTTGAGCCTTCTAAACTAGAAATTCTGTTCTTCACAATCCACAAAGCCAGTCACATTATTTGTGTATTGGAACAGCTCCATGCTATTATTATATCATTGAATGTCTTTTTTTTTTTTTTTATACCTGGATTTCCAGCTTTGCATTTTTGCAAATACTGGTTTGGTTGTGCTAAAATAAGCAAGAGTGTATGTAGTGTGATTTATTACAGACGGGTGGGACAAATTAAGATGAAACTGACATTATTTTCAGAATTTTAATAGCGATGTTAAAAAGGGATTTATTATAATTTTGAACATTATGTTTACAAACATTTTAATTAACTGACTGCATACATTTTGAGAAGAGCCAAGTTCAGACTCCTTTTGAAGAACTAATATATCTAAATACATTGATTTTCCAGATAATCATTCCATAAGCGCAAAGTCTGATACCTCAGAGCTTTCAATTACAGTTTCCCAGTCCTAAGTTGATGTATTGTTAGCTCAATTAATCATTCCTGATGCAGAATTTGAGTCCTTTTCTAGAAATTATATGAAATTGTGCTAATTATGTTTGAATATTGCTTGGTGAAAAGGTTAACAATTTGCCTCTTAGAAATTTGTAGACATTTCAAATGATTTTTATCCCAAATGATCATGAAGACAAAGCTTTCATGTTTTAACCCTGGTACAAATTCCAGAATGACAGATCCTGTTTAACCTTCCAGTTATATACACACATGCTTAAAATGACCGAGGATGATGAAGATTCTGATTTGTTGCCATGGAGATTGGGATAACTTGCCTAAACATTCTTAAACTTTACTGTTCCAGAATATGTTGAGTTGAACTCTCCTGAGTCCACACATTAAACAATACTGACTCCTATTACACTGTTTAAGCTGCCTACATATGATAAGAGGTAAAACCACGACGTAGGGTGCAGGTCTATGTCATCATTGCTTCTGGCTTTGGTTGAGCCTTTAAAGGTCAGCCAAAATAAGATCAAAGTTGAAATCCTTTAAACTTTGAGTGCAGCACTTGCCAGCAATTCGGAGCAGTGCGTTACGCCGAGGTATAGTACTTCCTCTCTTGTTTTCTGCTCTGCTCTTCCAAAAGGAAAACAATGGCACAGCCAGCGCAGAGCGGTTTTTACCGTGGATCATGTGTAGGGGGCTGAACACAGGAGGGTACCTCTGAAAGCCATAGAGACCTTTCCATCCACTCTAGTTTTGTAGTTTTACCTGCTCGAGTATTTTTTACATAATAGGGCCAAGTAAATATGTTGGTGCCAAATGTGAGAATGATTCTTTAAACTACTTCTGAGCTTTGTGTGTTCACCATAAATGGTCCATCTGATGTTTCTAAATGTACACTGACATTGTGAGAGAAACAGTAAATGGGAAGACTTGAGGAAAGTATTACTATATTTGGATTTACAGTCACATTTTGATTTTTCTTCCAGAGTTCTATTGTTTTATTTTTGTTTTTTTAAATAGAAGCTATTAGGATAAATTATGTCTGTGCACAAAGATCAGCACAGCACAGTTTTTCTATGCATGTGTAATAAGGCCAGGAGAGATTTGCCAGATTATTGCCTTGAAATGGTTTTCCTCTTTTGTAATATTTGTTTTTGGTTGTGATTAAATAAAATTGTTGACTGAACATACAGGTTTCTTTTGTACATTTTCTTTACACTTTTAGTTTTAAGTGATAATAGCAGCAGAAACTTATGGAAGCCTGTTTCTGCCAGTGAAAAATAAAAAACTTGATGAAAACCTTGTCTTGATCTCTCTTATAACTAGGTTCTAACCGTCTCTGTTTGAAGACGACGCTAGTGTGATGGGTGCATGCGTGAATCTAATTTCTACTTTTTATATCATCATTTTTGACTTTGAGTCTTGACTTACCAAGGACATTTTTATTAAGACAAAGTTTTCATCAAATCGGTCGGTTTACTGGTTCTACTTATTTATTCATCATTCTCATTTTCAGAGCTGTTCCTACTGTTCAAATTGTAATATCAGCAAATTTCTGGTGTTGAATAATATGGAGTTAGACAAAAGAAGTGTTTAGTGTTAGATTTTTGAGTTTATTCCCTAAATTTGACTACAGGTTGTGTAAAGGGATACTCTTTGATGGTGTTATATTTCGGAGTTCATTCGTTGGGTGTTAAGGAGCGTGATTCAACTACGGTACTGGTGTTGATTCATAACACTAACGTCACAGCTCTGAAGCTGCCGCGCCGGACAGTCTTCACTTGGATTTCGTTGTGATACAGGTAAGGTAAATGTACCATCTTACTTCTCAAACTATATTATGTTAGGCTGTAAATAACTCTCTTGTAAATATGTCTTGTCTTAATATACCGCCTTTCTTTAGTTTTAACGACTAGCTTTTCAGTCAGTTTAACACATGAGTATATTGCACGTAAAAACTTGCTAAACTAGCTGTGAGTATCCCAAACTTGTCAAACGTGCTGACTATAACTTCAAGGTTTGTCGCATTTTACTCGTAACTTAGCTAGCTCCTGCATGAAATTAACGCCAACATTATTCTAATCATTACTACGGTTCTAGCTAGTTCTATCAATTTACAGAACCTGCATTGTTTCTTTTAGATTACTGTTACACGGTAGACGACGCCACGTTAACGGACCTGTCCTACACTGAAGCAATGACTTGACCTAGCGTTAGCTGGCTACTCTGAAGGAATAGAACAGGTAAAGCCTCATAAATTGTCCTACAATTCTGGTTAAAACAACAGCCTCGCCAGCAACGTGTCTCCTGAGTTGGGGTGCCTATTTTTTAACTATATAGCTAAATAGCGGGGACATGGCCGTCTCAGTTGGTAAACTTACAGTTTAGCTAGGTAACCAGGATTTCATATTAGGCTAACTAATACAATTGGGCTGACACAATACTTTAAGGATAAAATATATGCTTACAATATACCGTAAAGGCCGTTACACACCGGGGGCTGGCAAACAATAAAAGTTAAACAAGTATGGATGTTGGCGCAAGCTGCCACATCGTGGCACGTTTCTAAAGAGAGAAGAGAGAAAGCTGTAGGACAGTTAAAGAAATGAAGTAAAGCAACAAAGCTTTGGGATGTGTCACCTTCCCCTTTTTGAAAAACCCATACTCAAAAAAGGGATATGTGAGTTGCTAGTAGCCCTACTGTAAACTAATGTTGGCAGTTACATTTTGGGTTCTTGATCTGTGTATACAGATATAATACACTACATTCATCACAAAATTGTTTGTCTGCTCTTCAACCAGAAAATTCTCTTTTATTTTCAGGAAATTTCTATGACATGCAGAGCAACAAAGGCTTTCTTGAGTGATGTATAAAAACGTGCAGCGTCAATCTAAAACCATCTGCATCTCGTAGCAGAGTGGAGCTGAAAGGAGGTCCCACATCGGCAAGAACGTTAGATCCACAGATGACCAGCAAAAAGGAGATGAATGTATGGAGGTCATGTCTCTTCTTCACCACATTACTGACCATGACTTAGTCCAGAAGATTTCAGTAAGTTTAGTAATGTTGTCAAAAACTTTGAACTGCTACAAAAAGAGCATTAGCATTCATTCTTTCTTTCTCTTAACATTGGAACAAACACTAACAGCTTTTGACATAAAGGAAAAACTAAATTTGATTTCAGCTGGAATACAGTTTGACAATCCTGCTGACTTATCACCTAATCTCATACGCTGTGTCATGTTGTTGCAGTCTTCATTGAAGCTCTGTGATAGTTTGAATCTGAATATTCAAACTTTAGACCCGATTCAATAGCTGCACTACTCTTTTAAGTGGAAATATTCACCATAACCAGCACGAGATAGAAGTGTGAAGAAATGTATTCTGAAGTAAATTGTGTTACCCTGTCTGCAGAGTGGGACAGCAACATGGCATCTCTTCTTGTATTGCACCATCTGCTAACTCCTCAACCAGAAGCAGCCCAAAAAGATCAGCGTTGGAGAGGCTACTGATCATATGGTTACATTTCACAAGGTTTGTCTAATCAATAGGAATCAATTTCAAATTTTGAGGTCAACACTGTATTTTTTAAACTAATGGCTTATATGAAGATGTTTTTCTTTGTGTTTCAGTCTTGCCACAGCCTTGAAGAACACCTCATGACTATTAAAGGAAACCCCCAGCCGTATCTGCTGGCCACAGGGACTTTGGCACAGGTTTTCAGCTTCCACATAGTGTGGAGAAAACTTCTTCCATATCAGTCTTCTACATCCCTGGGCGCATTTGATGAGCTCCCACTTTGTTTTCAGTGTGCAATATGATGATGCTCTGTTGAACTTGTACAGATTCCTGCAGACTACTCTGTACGACATCGATATAGGGACAAAAAGAAGAAACTCTCAAGAGTCAAAGAGTTAAGAGCAAAGCTCTTAAACAAGCACTAATTTGCTAAAGCAGCAAACATGGTTCAGATGTTGTCCTTCGTGCTTCATCGTCTGATACAGCTTTACTTCTGTTACCTCAAACTAATTCAACTGTATCAAAAGGATGTTGTTTGCAATTTTCAGTTTTTCTGGATTTAGAGGACACTTATTAAGATACATGATCCTACGACAACACATATGTACCTCAACTGTGACACTCAGCTGTACAATCATTCTCATTGCTTAAATGATGAAACACCCTCTACTTCATTGCAATGCCAAAATGTTGAAGCAGGAGGAGTGTCAACTCACAGCAAAGTGTGCCTCCATCATAGCCAAACTTTTGGGAAGTAGTATACCCAATACTGTAGTTCTTTCAACCTCACACACTGGGTAAATTGTGGACTTAAATATCATGTTGGCTTTTGGTTTGCACAAGCACTGATGAAAACATGCCAGCTTTCATTAAATTAACCTCTTCAATTTTCACAATGGGAAAGTTGTTTTTGTTTTGGTTGAACATGAAACTTGTTTCCATGACCATTTTCATGCTTTCAAAATAAGTGAAAACATCCCTAGGAAGATTTTGGTTCTAGAAAGGGATAGAATAAAGCATTTCCAATAATTTGATGCCCAAATGTCCTATTGGCATGATTCACATTTGTATGTTTTTTTAGAAAGTTGTATTGTTTAAGTGAATGTTTGCTGAAAAAATATTTACACTGTCAGTAAAAGCACTTTTAGTCAAAATATAAATTGTTACACAAGTATTCTTGTAGCATGGATTGTTAAACACTGTATAAATCCATACAGTCAATACAAATAAATAGGGTGTGACGAGACTCGTTTACGAGATCTCGCGAGATTAAAATGACGAGATTTGTCGAGGTGAAAAGTTGTCTCGTGAGGCGCTGTGATGTCAGCGTGATGGACGTGAATTACTATTGAAGATCACCCTGCCACTTTTAAATCATTGTGTGGCAACATTTTGGTTTTCCTGCGGAAATGATAAACGGCGAAAGAGTGACAGACAAGACGAACACAATATGTAAACATTGTAAGAAAAAAATGCCGTATACCGCGGCTAACACGAGCACTATGCAAAAACACTTCCAGCACCACCCCAGCTCTCTACTAACTACTGCCCCGCGACGAAAAATTAAAAAAAAATTAAAAAAATTGTTTCTGTTGCACTTGTATTTTGAGAGAGCAGTACTTTGGTTATTGATACACTTACTGTTGCATTTAAAGTGTTTTTCTGTTATTTACACATTTATTTTATTATTTATATTTTTTTATGTTCGGTTGTGGAAAGGAGTTAGATTTCTCGTGTGATTGTACAGGGCAGAAGCCAGTTGGTAGAGTTTATACAAAACATTTTGCAGTGTTTGCACGTCCTTACTGCATAGAATTCATTAAAATAGTAAAAAAAAAAACATTAATCATTAACATTCATCATTTATAGTTGATTTCAAAATGCACCTAAATTGTTTTGCATTTTGTGATTTTTCAGTTGATTAATAAAACTATTTTCCATTCATATATTTCATCGAGGATTTCTTTAATTTTTTTTTTTTAAATCTCGTCTCGTCTCGTTCTCGTGAACCCAATCTCGTGATGTGTCTCGTCTCGTGGAGTAAGCGTCTCGTCACACCCCTACAAATAAATATTTGTAGTAATGTAATAATGCGGTGTATTGTTTTTTGTTTTATGTAGTTTTTTCACCTAAAACCTTTTTATTTTATGTCAACTCTATAAGTGTTAAATAAAACATACTTTAAGTGTTGAATGTTAACACTATTAAGGAGTTCACATCAAAATTGACTCAAGGTTAGAGTTTTATTTTACTCTATATGGGATTAGTGTTTAACTCCCACAATAGTTCAGTTTTAACTCCTGAAAAGGGTTAAAAGATCAACTCCTACAAAATAGTTACTTTAACTCTGCCCTAGAGTTTATTTGATGGTCTCACATGTACACTCAAATTGAGTTGATTTGAACTCCCAGAGAGTTTATTCCAAAGGCTCAAATTTGCTGTGACTTACTATTTTTTCCAGCACCCTTTGCACTATGCTCCACAATTAAAATAACTATCATAATTATAATTTACTCCTGCATACTTTGCACTCATTTCACTATTGTCTCAACCTGTCTATATTGTTTATAATGTGTACATATTGTTCATTTTTCTGTATATTTTGTATGAGTGAGTACATTGTGACCAATAGGATCCAAAGCAAAATTCCTTGTATGTGTCTTCATACCTGGCAATAAAGCTGATTCTGAATTTTTTTTATTTGTTACTGGTGGAAACAGGCTTCCGTCGTATGGAGCTACACAAAGCACAAATATAGACTCCCACAGTGTTAGATTTCTAAATATATAGTACCTTTATAGGCCTATGTACATATACAGATTGTATTTGGTACAAATAACTATTGCTTAACTTAAAACTCATCTGTTCAGATTTACTTAAATGTACATTAAATTAAATATTAAAGCTACAATAATTATGATAGAAGATGAAATAAATTTATTGAAAGCTAAATAAAGATGTGTGTGAATTGGCATTGGAAAGATGACAATTTTGTAATAGAAAAATAGCAAATATATTTAAAATAAAAATAAAAGAATAATAAAAATGTCCATTGTAGAGTGGCTTTTATTATATGTAATTGTATTTAAGTTAACAGAAAAATCAATATAACGTTGAAATTGAAAATAGTGGGATGCAACTACGTCTGTCGTCACTTTGAGTGCGTACTGACGTTGGAGCAACGCAGCCTTACGCACAGTATATGTTGCATGTTCCCGCCCTCTCCTTTCCCTTTTCCGCTACAGGAAGTTAACGTGCCTAAGGTGCTCGGTTCTTCACCAGAAGCTAAGGCCTTCAATCCGGCGACTAGCACCGTCAAATTTAGGCATCCACCGCGAGAAATATATAATCTAACATCTACAATGGCCTCCGTGTCTGAGCTCGCCTGCATTTACTCCGCTCTGATCCTCCACGACGATGAAGTCACCGTCACCGTAAGTGCTCCGGTTTATCCCTGATAGCTACATCAGTGCGGTTTAACTGCACCCTTTGGGAGCATTGTGCTATAGGCAAACGTCCTAAATGATAAAGATGAGAAAGCACTTACTCTGCTGAATATTTTGGGTAGTAATAGGTCCGTTAAATATAGAAGTTTAGCTCGGTGGTAAGTGTCCAAACAGTCCAATCTACCGGCAAAAATGGCGGCATGCTAGTTGCTAACATTGAGCCACGTTTCTGTATCTTGACAGCTCTTGTCTATGTTGTGACATTCATGAATTAAATACAACACGTGGCTGTAGTAGTTTCTCGCCACATGTCCTGCACATCTAACATTAAGCAGTGGGTTTTAGTGAATGTCCACAACAGCACATCATGCTTTTATTTTCAGAGGGGCTAACGTTATGGCCTTAAGCAGTGCTGTAAGGCTAGTAAACCTCTGTATTACCATGTTCTAGTGCGCCTTGTTTAAAATGTATGATTCTGCACAGTACCCATATGACGTAACTTTACAATCTCTGCTTACACTAAGTTAGTAACGGTAAATCGCATCAATATAGTTTTAACGTTAAATCTATATAGCCTCGGAATCCAAAGCCTAAACAGTTCAGTGTATAAAATGAAACTTAATAGCCTCTCGTCCCCACATTTTAGAAGCTGTAAAAATGAAATTACGTGACTAAGCTAAGTGATTACTTGAGTTTGTAAATAGCTGTCGGTCTCTTTTCAGTGAATCAATTTAGCATTCCTCTATTTCAATAACCACAACATGAGTAGTAAAACGATGCAAATTGATGTGATGCACTAATGACAACTGCTTGGTCCTATCTAGTCTGTGTACTGATAATATGCATGTAGTTGTTGCTAGTTAAGGATGAATGAAAGAGGTTTTATAACAATTGCTGTTTTCTGTGTCTGTAGGAGGACAAGCTGAATGCTCTGATCAAGGCTGCAGGAGTCACTGTGGAGCCCTTCTGGCCAAGTCTGTTTGCCAAGGTGAGAGAACAAAAAATGGCTCAATGAGAGTTAAATCCAGATCAACTGTTTGAATTGGCTACTCAATTTACTCCACTTCTCACCCCGGCTCGCAAAGTGGGTCTGATCTGGGTGTGACTAGGGTGGATTTCAATGTGAATTGCGCTCGACCTGGGTCACTACCAGCCAGGGCAGGACAAATTATGTGATTTGGTTGGAAATGACAATGTGGCATTTGTCACAAACATTTTTCTCACTGTGCTTTATGCTGGGTTTTAACCATAGACTGTATAAAACTAGGATTTTCACAAGCAGCTCCAACTACAGTGGAGCGGTTTACTTTATTTCCAAACAGCTCGCTGACAGTGAGGGCCTGAATCTTCATTGGTCTGCCTTTTGCAGGGTGGAAGCAAAGTTTTACAAGCAAAACTGCTTGTCATGTTTTTTGCAGATTAAATGTGGCTGCAGAAAGCAGAATTCCTGATTGTAGTGAGCAATCACAATGTTGGGATTCAATATGTTGTACTGCCGTTGCTGACTGCATGACAATCAAAATCAAAATGGCAGAATTACTGAATTAAGTTTGCAGAGGGTCTGTTGAAATCTTGACTTTACTGTGAAAGTTAAGGATTTCCTATTTGTATCAGGGTTTGCTCAATTTAAGTTATCAGCACAGGCTTTTTTTAGTTCTGTAGGTCTGTAAATTACTCACCAGAATTAAATGACTGACTTGTGAATGTTGTTTCGTAGGCTCTATCCAGCATTGACATTGGCAGCCTGATCTGCAACGTCGGCGCCGGAGGTGGAGCTCCAGCAGCCGCTGTTGCTGGAGGAGCTGCCCCTGCTGGTGACGCCCCAGGTAAGTGGACAAACGATGATTTAAATTGGAATGCGTATTTGAGATAGGCTTAACTTGCAAATGTTTCTGATAGTTACCTTTTGTTACAGAAATGCTAAATTGGGATAAACGTGATGTGAATGTGATTTTAGTCCCTTGCTGTACAAATGGCCTGCTTTTGAGATGTAATTGGCGTAGCATGGCCTTTCTTAAATGAGTACTGGTCTGGTTCAAAGTGAAAACCAGCATTGACCTTTTCTTAATTCAGAGGGGAAACCCTTTATTTTGAAATTACCAGGGTACTGGGATCTTTAGCGTCATTCTGACAACCAGTCTCGTTTTTTTAAGTTATTGTCATATCTCCTGGAGCTTTGTCTACAGAGTTTGTGTACCCTGCCGCTTGACTTTATTAACCATACCCTCTCTGTTTACTCCCACAGCTAAGGAGGAGGAGAAGAAAGAGGAGAAGAAGGAAGAGTCGGAGGAGTCCGATGATGACATGGGCTTTGGTCTCTTTGATTAAACCTTTTTGTAATTAAACACAAAATTACAAACAACTGTTGCCCTGTCTGACTCATTTTCTTCTCCCCATGATACACTGGTACAGACAAACCTCACCTGTCCCAAGTAATTACATGTGCAGCTGCTATCAACCACCTGAGCAAGACACAAACCCTAGTTGCTCCACATATGTAGCAATTGTGATTAGATTTTTTTGTTTTGTTGAAAGCATCAGCTAAATGACATGTAACTGACTGGTACATTTTATACACTTCAATATATAGTAAAGTGGAAATGAGTTGAGTGTAATTTGTGAAATTGAATGCCAGCAGGGAATAGTCAATTTATAAACTGAACAGTAGAAATAATTCTCCAAAATGGAAACCAGTGGACGGTGCTAAACATGCAGCACAACTGCCAGAGTACCATCACAGGAGTGGTGTGGTACTTAGTGATGTTTTATTTTGAAGTGGTGCACATGTAATGTTACTGGTTATACTTTATAATGGAACCACTTTTGTACATCTGTAAGGCATAAGTGATCCTGTTTGTTTGACTGAAGTACTTTTAAATACAACTGGAGGGTATGAAAAGACAATGTACAGCTTGGGGAAAATGATCTGTTAAACATAAAGCCTTGCCTACAATACCATGCTATGATTTTATGTAATATAATGGCATTCCATTGTGGATCAACCGGTCACCTGGCGGCTTATGCTACTCCCTACAGCGGCATGTGCGGAACGGAAGATCAGACAGTCAAAGCGGCAGGTAGCAGTGCTCTTAGACTACGGGTGGGCTCCTGGCAGTGACGTAGTACTTTCGCCTCACGCGGAAAGGACCCCGGTTCTGGCCGATACAATACATGGAAATCCTACTTAGGCCCCTTCACGCTGTTCTGTTTACAGAACGTATGTAAAATCTATACAAAATATATTTTCCCCCTCATATTTAATAAAGATTATATAAACCTGCTTATGTTTTTAAGCGCCAAATGGGACACACGGAGCTGTGCGGATTTATAAATTCAGGGGTAAACGTCAGAACGTTTAAAACTCCCTGTTAGCACCATAGAGTTAAAGGTTAGCACATGGCCGTCCCTTATGCTCATCTGCACGTATAGCGACGACGGTTTAAAAGAAAGGCGACAAAGTGACAATATAAAGGTTAATGAATGTGAAACAGAAAACTAAAACCGGCACAGTGAAAAGAATAGCCAGAAGTCCAAGCAGGTCCAGACGTAGGTTACATTTTTATATACGATGCTTTGTGCCAGCATTTCTCTCCACGTTTAGCTAATCCACCGACTATCACCCAGACTGTATCGACTAGAAAGCAGAATTTGCAGAGTAACCGATGTAAAGTTTGTTGCGGAATGCAAACCTATCGAGTGGACGTATTTTCCATTCGTGCAGTCACCGGTTTAAGCCCAAGAGTTACATAAAACTGAGTTATGAATGTTGTACCTGGATCCAGAGGGGCAGGTGGAGCGGTTTGTGGTTTTCCGGTCTTTTGATGGTGATTTGAGAAACCAGTGAGAAAAGTGTCAACTAAATTGATGTGTAACTTGTTCTGGAAGCTGCAACTGTCATTCAATCATGTGTCCACAACTGCAGATAATTGAGTTTACATACCTGTAATCAAAATATCTCGCCCATTGACTACAGCTAAGAAAAGCTCATTTTAGCTCACGGGAATTAGAGCCGGCGCGGCAGACACAAATAAATAAATAATGATAAAATAACTAAAACAGACGAACATAGAAGGGTTTCATTGCCAACTTGAGACATACAGTTTAGGGGTCAGACAGACTTAAATAAGCAGACAGAAGCTTGCAGTATTTCTTAATGATAACAGTGTTTTTATTTGCGCTGGTTTAGCAACTGTACATGTGACTCCTTCCTGAGAATACTGCTCACCTCAGGAGAGAGGGACCAGTGGAATGGAGAGAGAATCAGAGGAAGACAAGGCTGAAGGAAGGGGTGGTAACAGAGGGAGGACAAGTAGAAATGTGGAGGTTAGAGAGGAAATAAAGGTATAAATAACTCCAGTGAAGAGAGGTAGAAAGACAAAGAAGAGAAGCAGAAGGACTTACAGAGGGGAGATAAAGAGCAAATCAATCATCATTGTGGCCAGCAAGGTGTGCATCTGTCCCTGGTTTTGTGGGGAGTAAAACAAGAAACTGTAACTGTAATTCACCCCCAAAAGACTACGGAATATTATTAATGTTGAATTCTACTGGAAATTTGACAATGAGGGCGTAACTGAAAGCTTGCATATTGCTGAGTGAACATTGGGAAGACAAATAGGATAGAAGGAACCACAACATGACAATTTGGCTTCAACATACAAAAAAAAAATAATAGCATGCAAGGTGCAGTAAAAAAAAATGTTGATTGAGTAAACCAATACCATTTGAGTGAAATGTTCCTTTTTAGTCAATCGCAGTACATTTGGCACAGGGTGATCTACTGTACAGTATAATCCCCCCCCTCCCTTCACTTTTCCACCTGTTCATCCCTCTCCCTTCTTCACTAACAAATCATGCCTCAGAAACATGTTAAAAATATAGCTTCTTTGTATATTTACTATGCAAGTTAACTTAAAAAGTGGCCTGTGACATTTAGTTTGTTCTTCAAAATACAGATCTCATATTTCTTTGTTACGCCATCTCTCGGTGCCTGAGACAAAGAGATCTAGAGAAAAGAAGGTGGGGAAAAAAAAAGATGAAATTATGACTTTCATGAGCATCTGTAAATCAATTACTTTTTCAAGAGGAAAACTGAACATAGAGACATACTGTTTGAGTCAAAGCTGAAAATAGTAATAATATTAATTAATAATGATATAAAAGCATGTTCAAACAACAACATTATCATATCATCTTCATTATCGTCCTCATCCTGGCTCTTCAGTTCCAGTTGTTACATCCTGCATGTGTGGAGCGTGTTGGTCGTGTTTATGTGGCAAATGTTGGTGCGTCCATTCACCAAAATATCTCTGCAGTCCTTCAAGCAAGCCTCTGAAACCTCTGTTTGATTCACTTTCATCAAAGATTAAAAAGTAGTAATGGATGATTATTAAAAAAAAAAGAAAAAGAAAGAAACTCATCTTCGAGGATACTTGATGGGGGAGTGGAGCGTTACTCAGGATACGAATGCAAATAATACAACAAAAGTACAAAATAACGCAATATTGACTAAAACATGTCCGTTTCCATTGAGAAAAACTAAAAGATGAATGTTTGTAGGAGAAGAAGAGGAAGCGGATTGTTTTAGTCAGTCATATGTTCGCTGTCCATCAGTTCATTCATTAATCCGTCCGTCAATGATATCCATCTAAAATGTTCTCTTCTCTTTGTGATTGGCTGAGAGCTACTGCACACTCCATTTACACAGCAACAGAAACTAATGTGGGCGGATCATCTTGAGTCGTGATTGGTCAATGACATCCAGCAGGTTCTTGGCATCCACTGCGAGGGCGTGAGCTGCCATTAGCATCTGTTTCTTGTAGTCCTTTTGTAAACTGTACAGAACACAGAAAACAATTACTGCATCAACCCAAAGTAAGTAGTGAATCATTATCAATAAATATACAGTATATCTGTAGTAACTGTACCTTGTCATGACATACTGTTGGGCCAGTTTCATCTTTGCTATTAACTCAGCCAGATCTGAATTCAACAACTTCTGAGCCATCTCAATCTGTGACAACACAAACCAAATGTCAAAGATCCTCACACAAAAGAATGAAACAGTACTAGTGCAGTGCTTGTTTGGAATGGGCCAACTGCTCGGTTCCCTTTGATTTGAGTGGGAAAATGCCATAATGGGTTTGCAACATCATTTTGTGTTGTATATATGTTTGCATGTATACAACTATTTATTTTTAATAAAAGAATTTATTTTACTGTCATGCACCTTTATTTACAATGTTCAGATTGTTTTGTCAACCTTCATTATGAAATTGTATCTGTGTGTGTGTGTGTGTATGTGTGTGTATGTGTACTTCTCTGTGTGTGCTGGCTGGCAGCGCAGGAAGTGTCTCGTCCACTGTCGCTAGCAAAGTCCTCAACGCCAGACCCACCTCCTACACAAACATACATTTTTTTTTTGCATCAATCTTCAGATAATATGTACTCTTAAACCTGCTGATGATGGATCCTTAATTTGCGTCTACACTTAGCGACACTAAGGGGATAGGGACAACTGTAGCAGTAGAACCTCTTCTTGAAGCTAAAATCACGGCAGGTGTTGTATTGTACCACACTGTCAAAGTTATACCTTCTATCACCCTTTTTAGAGAGGGAATATTAATCCTACCTTGACCATTGGGACGTACTCCTCTGGGGCTGCAGGTTGAATCCTGTTGGACATCTCAATCACAGCTTTAACCAATCCTGTCACGTTCTCGTACACTTTGTCGTTGGAGCGATCCAAGTTAGCGGTGGGGGGTGGGCTGATCTCCTGAGGCTGCAACTGGACCAATGAGGAAAGTACGGCAATTACAATGAACCACTAAAAACAGACATTTTACACCTTTTTTTTTTATTTATTATACATTCCTTTTAGATTTTTAAAAAAAAAATAATTAGTTTTAAAAATTTTATTAAGTAAGCTAAGTTAAATTTGAATTCTTAAAGAAAAGCTCTTTCTGCTACCAGAATCAACATGGGTAACTGTAATTAAACAGACACAACACTGGGGGGCAGTATTTGACTAGTTACACACACACACACACACACACACACACACACACACACACACACACACACACCACACACACACACCACACACACACCACACACACACACACACACACACACACACACACACACACACACACACACACACACACACACACACACACACCACACACACACACACACACACCACACACACAATAAAATGCAGTGTCTAACCCATAGTCGGAATAAACTGCCTTAACAGTAGGAATACTTTTTAGAGATGCATGAAGGAGAGTTAAACATGCCTTTGACAGCTTGATAAAACGTCAATATAGCTTTACTTTTAAGCCCTTAATTTTAAAACTGTACATCAGAATGCTCTGAAATTATGTAAGAGACACAATGGATAGGTGATGTCTCCTAGAGACTTGGAATGAAGCTAGAATAACGTCAGGATTCCTTTATAGAGTAGCCTGAAAAAGAGAAGAATATGCCTTTACTAGCCTGAAAAAGTGTCAATATAGCGTTGGTTTTAAGGCCTTAATTTTAAAACCGTACATCAGAATGCTCTGAAATTACGTGAGACAAACACTGCATGCATTTCTACCTACATACTAGATACCATGACTGCTACTAGGACAGAGGAGTGTGACAGTTGTTAGTACAGTATGAGGGCAGGACAGGGTCAGTTTTCTAGTACAGACTCAAAGTTCAACATGCATTAAGCAAGAGTTTTTATACCAATGTTAACTTAAACAATTTAATGTAAAGTGAAAGGGTTGCTAGTCGTGCTGAACCACTAAGCTCTGTATGCCTGCTAACATATTAGAGTTTGTCTATGTTTATGTCTTTCTGGTCAAAAATCCCTTCATGCAGGTTTAATTCACTAACTACTCAGCTGATTTAATTTTGTTCAAGCTGCAGCCATTAAAGCACGGCTGAAGTGATTTGTAAGGTTCCCCTTTAATGAGAAAGAGCTCTGGAGGAAATGCCTCAGTGACAAGCTTAGTTTAAATAACAAATGAGCCACAATGCAGTTTTTGTGCATTTCATTTTGGCTTGTGAACGAGAAAATTAAATATAATTAAATATGTATTATATGTGTTCAAATAATGACAAACATATTCCACTGCTTCTCCTGTAATGATCACAAATCCCAGTTAACCAGTTAATGATTGGAACAACATTAATTTAACTATATTATCATCTAAAGAAGATGCAATGGATGACATACAGTGATTAGTTTACAATGCTTCTATTGATCTAAGAAACAACTTTTAGATTTTGGTTTAATTTTTCATTACCAGGGATATTTTTCATAACACTCTATGGGTACTACTATGGCTACTATAAGCCTAAAGCCATCATATTAACACATGGCATGTAGTGTCCGTTGCTTTAAAGAATGGTGGAACAAGCTGACAAAATAATCTCCGCTCCAAGATCAACGTACTAGTCTTTTGGAGCTCTCATCCACATCTCACAGTCTTCACCATCTTTGCTAATGACCATGAGATGCATTAGGAAGCTCTGGAGGAGATTATTCAGTCACAAATACTGTTCCCAGGTTAAGAATGAACTCCCAAGCTCAACTGTTAAGGTGGTTATGCCAACAGTGATATATGTCCAGCCCCTGGTAAAGAAAAATAACTACAATTCAGAAAGCTTCATGAAGCTTCTCTGCACAATTTTAATAGGAACTATTCGCTAACTAACTCTACGGTGATGACAGACAAATAGAAAGATCAGCTTACCCTCCACGGCTATGGGGAGGTTGAGGAGATGGGAGGGAGGTGTGGTTGGGTGGATGGATGGGTGTTTGACAGGGAGGAGATTAAAGGGGATTTGGGTGTGCAGCGAGTCGGGATGAGAGGGGAAAGGGTGCCACAGATTGATTGGTGAATAAATGGTTGCAGAGTAACAGGCCAGAAAGCAGGATAAGGAATAAGAAGATGGCAGGGTGTTAACAGGAAACAAATGCATGGATGTTAATTGAGAGAGGGGGGAGAAAGAGTAACAGGGGAGAAAAGAGGGACAGCACATTAGGCCAACCACAGGCACGGCATGGCACAGCATGCAACCCATCGGCAAAATGCCAAACAGTGTTGAATTCAACTCAAAGACAATGTGCTAGAATGGGAACGAGGGTAAATAGGAACACAGTGAAGGACATTTGCTCAAAAAATGTTTTAACTGGGGAATACATTCTGTTTTTTTAGGAGATTCGGTGTTCATAGCTCTGATATGTTTTTGAGTTTGTGTGCATATATACCTTAACCCCCTCATTGTAGCTGTCCACTGGACAGAGACTGGCCAGGTTGCCTAGATGACCAGGTGCTCCGGGGCGGGGCGGTTTCTTAGGAGGAGCCACATGTTCTGGAAAAAAGGAGTATGATAGTATGATGTGTATGTAGTATGATGCATGCTAACAGGAACTTTATTGTGGTGTGCAGTGGTGGAAAGTATGGGACTCAAGTACTGTATTTAAGTATAATTTTAAGACACTTTCTATTTAATGCTACTTTAAATGTATCCAACTATCCCACAGTGTATAAACCAGTTAACAGGTCAGCATTGTTGTAGCAGGTTGAGGTAGAGCAAATTTTAACCCGTTAATAATAATACTCCAAAAATATAATAGAGTAGTTAAAGTCAGTTATATTATTACTCTTTGAAAAGGGCAATCCTGTACAATGGGTAGTTTTACCTTTGGTACATTTTGCGGACAATACTTGTGCACTTTACTTGAATGCAGCACACTTCATTTCAACAGTACTGTTTTACAGTGTGGAATCACTTCTTTTACTTAAGTATGTCTGGGTGCTCATTGTCTCACCTGGTTTTCCTACAGGCTGGTAGATATGTTGGCTTCCACCCTGTACACACACACACACACACACACACACACACACACACACACACACACACACACACACACACACACACACACACACACACACACACACACACACACACACACACACACACACACACACACACACACACACACACACACACACACACACACTTTATGTTTTGTGCATATTGAGATATTCCCACCAGCAACGTCAGTACTCAGCTACAGTTACAGTTGATACAGATGATAAGGTAAATTCTGAGAATAACTTTAACATGTGGTCATGTGGTTGTTGTGTAGGCAGTGCCCTTGCTGGCACACAGACAAAAATACTTTCCCTCCTTCTCCCAGCCTCTTTATTTTCTCTCTCTCTCTCTGTCTGTTACACAACTCCATTTTTTTTCTTTCTCCTCTTTGCTATAATTGTCTCCTTTTTGCCTCATTTTCTATTCATTGTTTATCTGTTTTAATTTAGCTTTGTTTTCTTAATTACTGTGTGGAGGGGGTTAACAACTGATTTTCAATGTAAGTACACACACACACACATGCACAGTGACTGACCGGTGCTTGCGGTGTGCCGTCCTCTCTGTCGATGCTTCCTCTGCTGTTTCTGGATTCTGTCTTCTTCGGGGAAGATACAGAGAGTTAAAAACATAACTAAGCATACGCTTTGGAGCAATTTCCAAACCGGAAAGGTTGTACCAGCTAGTTTAGCAATAAAAATATGAAAAACCAAACACAATCAGTAAACAGTTTGACAGACACTTGCAGGTTGCAGAAATGAAATTCTATGCAGAACAGCTGCACTCTTTTCCCAACCAAACACCACATGTCAACAGAAACTGATTTTGTAGAAGTTCAACTAATGACCATGACGTGCAAGTTTGTCATTTTTCCACCTACACTGCCTCGAAAGGTAAACGTCATTGCCATCATCATCCTCATCATCAAGTGAGTAAGGAATAAGAGCAGCCGGTAAACACAATCCTGTCTACACAGATAACTTACTGACAGCCTGTTCATACCAATTAGTCCACAGAAAACAGTAACATTACAAAACTCTGTCCACATATGCACCACCAAAACCCAAGCAGGACTCCAACTCCCTCGCTTTCTGTTTCAGTACCGTATTGGTGAAGCACGCCTTGAAGAGATGCATCCTGGGAGAACAGAAGCTGAAGAAGACGGGGAGGAGGAAAGCAGAGAGTGGAGGCCATCGAAAAAAGGGGGGCGACAGGGACAGAAAGTATGAGAGAAAGAGGGATGCATGCAAAGAAAAACTTAAGGCATAGAGAGAGAAAGACAAAGTAAATCATGAAAAGAAGGACAGAGAGACCACAGAAACTGGGAGAGGAAACTAAGAATGTGGAACATGAGAGAGAAATTAACTGAGAAAGACAAATATTGAGTCAGAGAAGAATGAAGGAGAGGACAAGACAGACAGAGAAAGAGAAGAAGTTTTTTCCAGAGGAAAAGCTCCACTGAGCCACAGAGAAAAGATCCAACTGCCTCACTCTCCGTTTCCCTCCCTCAGTCTGTTTCTCCCTCCCACTTTTTCCATCTCTCTGCATCTCCCTCTCTTCCCCCTCTGTCTGTTTCTGTTTCTCTCTCTGATAGGTGACTCCCTGTTCATTCCACCCTCTCCACGGCTCTTGCCAATCCCACTTCCTTTCTCCCTCCTTCTGTCCTCCACTCTTGTTCCTCCTCACAAACTTCCATCTCTTTCTTTTCAGGCCTTACTTTCCTTCTTTTATTGATTTCTGTGTCCATTCTCCTTCATTCTCCTCCTGCTCCTCAGATCTCTGCAGGGTAAATCCCACCAGCTAGCTGTCCAATCGGAGTTTTCTGTTGTATGACTAAAACAACTGTATAACGTACACATTTTCCACCAAAACAAGTTACTTCCCGAGACTATTTTGCAGAATCACGTTGCTCCGTCCGTTGCTTAGCGCCACCCAAGACGATTGTGATTGGTTAAAAGAAATGCCAAAAAAAATAGATCATGTTTTTCTCCCATCCCGGAACACTGTGTGGACAGGCCAGACCCTCCTCCGCAGCGCTGTGGAGGAAGGTCTGGCAATGCGAGATTACAAAATGACAAATAAGTTATCAGCAATTCAGTCTGCCCGGTCTGTCCTGAAAATGTCCTGTTCTGTAAAGCAATACATAAAGAGAGGGGACATCTATGCCCATTCCTCATCCCTCATCTCTGTGTTTTTCTCTCTCTTTCAGCTTCCTTACACCTGGCTCAAAAATGAAAACCGCTCATCAAGCCAGGAGGAGAACCTATCTGACCTGAAGAGTGAAGAAAAAACGACTTGTTTTGCAAAAGTAGCGATTTGGCTCCTTTTGGGGATGTTTCAGTGTCTTATGAGATAAATCAAGGCCAACTGAGCCAGTAGGAAGATCTGAAAAAGATATTCTGCAGCTCATCTGGCAACAACAATGCGCATAAAGAAGTTTTACTAGCTGGAAAAAGCGTCTCACAGCCTCACACATATCAACACACCAGCATGTGCAGTTTGATAGTTGTTACAACAGCTAATCGAGAGGGCTACTTTCTGTATTTACCTTCAGTTTGACTTAACGAGGTTTATTTATGGAAAACTGATTATTATAGGACAGAATGACATGGTTGAAAGATACTGGAACTTTCCTTGAAGGGTCCATTTGTTCCTCATGGTGATGTTTTGATCATAATATGGCAATAGTCCACAGACAAAAAACTGAAAGCCGTAGTTTATATCTAAATACCATTACCATGACCATGAAGCTCTCCTCCTGCTCCAGCCACCGCTGGTCATCCTCCATCTGCTGTTGCTGCATCATCAGTCTCTCCTCCATCATAGCCTGGCCTACACAGCCACCATCCTGTAGAAAACATGGGTGTTTCAATATGAACTGTTGTTTTATTTTTGTTTCTGTTATTATTATTATTATTATTATTATTATTATTATTATTATTTATTTTTTACAGTTAATCATACTGAATAAAGAAAGTCCAGGTTCAGGACAGCAACATGATCACCTCAATCATCTCTATAGGCTGACAAGTGGTTGATTGAACTGTGGGATGATCTTTAATACACAAGAAAAATGATTGCAGGGATCAAGTTGTCGTTAAAAACATTTTCCTGACTGCAGTTACTTTATTCCCCTACACAGGGCGCTGCGGTCCGCTTTAAAAAACGTAGGTGTCATTGATGGACTATATTCAGGTCTTACTCTTTTATGTGTTTGCTAGCGAAGCTAGATGCAGTAATGTAAAGCGGCATAGATGCCGCTCACAAAGGGCATGGGTCTCTCCAAGGTTTCTGCCTAAAAGGAAGTTGTTCCTCGCCACTGTAGCACCAAGTGCTTTTTTTTTT
>NC_045746.1:13539260-13546639 GCF_008692095.1 Etheostoma spectabile
TAAGTATATTTTTTGGGGCTTTTCCCTTTATTAGTGAACGTAGATAGACAGGAAAGGGGGAAGAGAGATTGGGATGACACCCGGCTGCTGCAGGACTCAGCCTACATGGGGCAAACGCTCCTACTGGGTGAGCTAGAGGCCGCCCCACCAAGTGCTTTCTTCTGGGAAATTGTTGGGTCTTTGTAAATTATAGAGTGTGATCTAGACCTACTCTGTAAAGTGTCTTGAGATAACTCTTGGTATGATATGATACTATAAAAAAAATGAATTGAAATTGAATTGAATAATGTGTGAGCTTAAGAAAATATCAGCACATTGTGACACATTTGGTTCAGCCATAATCGAGTGGATGAGATGTCAAGCAAATTATGGAAACGTCTGCTTTCACCACTTCATGCGAAAATGTAATAGATGTCATTTCTGTCAAATGTCCTTTATGACTGAGTGTGCATACCTCCATGTTAGGGCTCCACAGTGCAATGTGTTCAGGTCTGTGTTGATTCCAGGAATCAGAAGGAGGGTAGCTGCCTCCTACTCCTCCAACACCACTATGGGCTGATGGCTGGAGGTGAACAAAAAGAGAGAGAGAGAGAGAGCGAGAGAGCGAGAGAGCGAGAGAGAGAGAGAAAGAGAAAGAGAGAGAGAGAGAATGAGAACATAAAAGATGGTTAATGATGGTAAGTTTTTATAGTTGTTTTGATAGCACAAGACCAATTTCTGAAGAATTATTAGGAGCATACGAACAATAACAAAATACATTAACTGGTCACTGTTTACCTTTACGTGGTATAAAATCTAACCATAACATAGTTTGTAGTTTGTTTGTGTCATTTTTCAGCTCCAACAATGTTGTTGGGGTGAGAAAAACAAAAAGAGAAAACTAAACAGCAACAACTCAATTAAAAGCAAAAGAAGTTAGAACATATTTGAAATACTAAGTAAAGGAAGACACATGAAGGTAACAACACTGTTAATTGACTGTTATCTCAAACTGCCCTAATCCAGACAGGGAAGGATTAGAACATGTAGCCGTACCTTTGTGAATGTTCTTTAGTTAAACAAACTAATGACAAACAGCAGAATTGAGGGCGAACAAACATTTCAAAAAGACTCATAGAAAGGTTTTTAGAATCACAACAGAACCGAAGTAACTAACCGATGACTAATCATGAAATAATCCCAATAACACTTAGTACTGTTTATAAAACAAGCCCTGATTTGGCAAAAAGCCTTAACGAATTATGGGAGTTCTTGTATGGCACTTTGGCTGCTCTCAATCTGGTGTGTAACAGATGCTACCAATATACTGTATATATACCAATATACAGATGTTATTCTTACATGTGATATGATCAAGTTTGACTTAAATAGCAGTTCAAATTATACACTCCTTTTAAGGACGAGAGAGAGCTGCTTATTGCCATAAGAGCTGGAGAGTCTTTGATTTGTGTGTGTGTGGCGTGTGGCTTTAGGACTACAGGAAATGCCTGCTGTCTGCTCGGTTTATGAGGAGAGGATTAACTGCACTGAAAGTCTCTCTCAGTTTCTCTGCCCTCACATTTCTCTTTCTGACTTTGACACATGCAGTGCACGCTTGCTGCCTTCCAACAAAGTCTGTCTTCTGAGTTAACTCAGACTCGATGAGGGCTTCACTGGGCCGGCCTTTATTGCGATGATAGTGCTCAACCCGGTCATTTCAGAGACAAATGGAATCCTAGTCCCTGACAAAATAAGTTTCCAATGTTGTAGGGTGAAAATGTAATGGTACGTTTTAAAGATTGGACAGCATTCCTACAAAGTTTTGATTTAATACTCCTTGCCCTTTTTCCAGAGCTTAACTTAGTCAATATTAAGTTTTATTGTGTGCTGAATTTCTACACTGCCCACTATCAATTATCTTTCCATCAAATAGTGGAGATGGCAGGGTCTGACAATAAAAAAACGTATTATTTTTAGCAATAATCTTGTTTAATTAATCTATTAACTTCTTAAAAAGGTTCTATTCATATTTTCCAGACCTCATCCGCATTTCACCATCATCAGTGGTGTTTTCCTTGATGACCTTTTCTGAATAGGTTAGAGTATGTGTTTGGTCCTAAAAGGTTCCTGTAAGACTTTAAAAGGGTCCTGAAATCTTCTCTGCTGATGTTGCCACCTAAAACATCTGGAAGTCAAAGTACTGCTTTGATTCCCAGCAGCCACAGTGAATGAGAAGGAAAAGGGGAGCACAGTATCCTCACGTGTGTGTGTGTGTGTGTGTGTGTGTGTGTACATGTGTACGTGTGTGCACGTGTGCTGTACCGGGAAGTGGTTGAGTTGGGGGCTGGAGAAGAAGCCTTCGCTGGAACGAGGACTTGGGTAACCTGGTCTACTGGGCTGCAGACAGAAAGAGAACAGTTTGTGATTATCAGCCATGCCAAACACATGTACTGAAAAACAAAAAAGAATCAGAGCGAAACAGTGAGGAGATAATTTAGCTGTACTTTAGGCGGCGCTTCATCAGACCCTCCTGAGTCCCAGGACACCGTGACTTGTCTCCTCATCTCCATTCGAAGTCTCTCCTCTTGTTGAAGTTTCTCTTCCTCCAGTATGGTGCTACAAAAGTTATACACAAAAGGACCCATCTTAATAAGTGCTCTTCTTCTTTATGTGAATAGGTGGACCAATAGAACAAAAAAATACAAGACAATGAATCTTTACAATATAGAAAATTAAATCCAAAGGAACATTCTTGTTCATTTGGAGAAATACTAGAAAAACTAAATTAATGTAATATCTGTTGATAAATGCAAAATCCCAAGCTAAAAAAGGCGCATTCATCAAACTAAAACAAAAAGCTTCATGTCTTAGTCATTGAGCATTTTTAATCCTTGCTTTTACTCTTTATCTTTACTAATAGAATTTAAAAAAGATTACTCATGGCAACATTAAAGAATAAGCATGCAACATGTAACATGTATTATGAGAATATCATGTATATAACATGTATATATTCAACATACAAGCACTTGTAATCACAAACTGACAAAAAACATTTTACTACCTGAGTTGTGTTTTGAGTTCAGTGAATCGCGGTCGCTTGCTTGGGTCATAAGACCAACATTTGGTCATCAAACTGTAGAGGGTGGGCGGGCACTGAGGAGGCATAGCCAATCGCTCGCCGTTCTCTATCCTGCCAATTACGTCATTGTTCTTCACACCCTGGAAAGGCTTGATGCCATACATCAAGATCTCCCACATACACACACCTACCGAGAGGAACAAACAGACGTAGGGATGTTTCCTTAGATGGCATAGAATGATGGTACTGTAGAAGGGCAATCACAACGTGGGAACCAGGGTACAAGCAGCCAAAAGAAATGGATAAAGAAAAGGGTCTTTTGAATGGCAAGTTGAGTTTTAAAGCCCTTCCAGTTGGTTCTCCATACAAGGTTAAAGTTATTTTAATGTATTATTGATGTGAATTGAGTTACCTATGGAGTAGTTGAGTCTCAAATACCAAAGATATCCCTTTTAAAGTACATTCAGAACGATTACATTTTTTCATTGATTGACAGCCCTAGTAATTATGTTTTCAAAATAACACAACACAAGCATACAGACATAAATTATCATAACTCACCAAACATCCAGACATCACTGGCAGAGGTGAATCTTCTGAAGTTGATAGATTCAGGAGCCATCCATTTGATAGGAAGTTTACCTTTAGAAGCTGAGACAAACAGAAACAGATATGTTTTTATGACTACATTACATTAGAAATTCATCATCGGGTTACTGGTAAATTTTGCAATAACTCAGAGGGCAATAGAGACTAGAAGAAGAGTTGGTTTTCAAAACATGCCAACGTGTGCAACGTGTCCAGATAAACTGCAGTATCCTGATGTAACCTGTTGGTGGTGCTAAAGCACTGGCAACTAGAAAAGTGTTACTGGACAACAAACTGGTCTCAGGTCAGCACTGCTCAGAAAACTTGAGGAATTAAAAACGGTTATGGACACATTGAAAACATCAGTGAACACTTTTCTGTGTCATAACATAATACAAAGCTGTGTGTGTGTGTGTCATTACCTTTATAGTAAGAGCTGTCCTCCATGTATCGTGACAGACCAAAGTCTCCAAGCATCACACAGTCGACTGAAGAGACCAACACATTGCGTGCTGCTATGTCCCTGTAAGTCAATATTAGCAGGCATTAGGTCTGACTCATGAATGTTATTTGTCATTTCTTGGATGCAAAATATCTATCAAGAAGTATGAGAATGTAGAGTGAAACCACAGCTTTGCCTGAAAACTACTTCATATTTACTAAAAACTGTATATGTCGTTTTGGTCAAATTATTTCAGTAAATAAAATGTATGCAGCATATAGTCCCCTCAAACTAAAAAACATTGTGTTGGTAAAAGGCAACAACATTTATTTTAAGATTACGTCAGAAATCAAAACTCATAACAATGTAAACCATGTACACGTAATCAATGTGAACCAAGTACACGTAATGATATGCCCACAGTTATTCCTTAGTTAATCTATCTAGCATGTAAGACCACACTGTTTTAGCAAACCATAATTCACTCCATTTCTACTGAGAGTGTTAAAGTGTGTGTGTGTGTGTGTGTGTGTGTGTGTGTGTGTGTGTGTGGTGTGTTGTGTGTGTGTGTGTGTGTGTGTACCTGTGCACAAAGCGTTTACTCTCCAGATATGCAAGCGCTGTGCTGAGCTGGTAGGCAAACAGAATGAGAGTGGCTAAATCCAAATTGTACTTCCTCACCTGAAGGAATGAACGTAACTGTAGACAGAGAAAGAAAGACGGACAAAATTATATATTTAGATTCTATATAAATGCATGTCACCATCTCACACTGATAAATGGCCTGTCAGCAAAACCTTAACTAGGCTTTTCCTAGGCAACAACAACAATTTACAATTTACACGTACAAAAATTTCCTTTCTATACTGACAAGATGTGACACATACTCTACTCTGTCCGTATGTGAGAACATTATCTTCAGACGTACCTCTCCAAGCGTACACAGCTCCATGATGATCCAAACTGGGTTTTCCGTGATCACTCCGATCAGCTTGACAATGTGAGGATGGTCAAACTGACGCATTGTCACTGCAAGAAAAGTGCAAACACCAAACACAAACACACACACACACACACACACACACACACACACACACACACACACACACATTAACACACTCAGTAGTAATGGGGTGAGTTGTGGTTTGCTAAAACAGTGTGGTCTTACATGCTTCTTGTAGGAACTTTTCTCTGACGCTGTCAGATGTACAGTTCTTACAGGTCTTAATGGCGACAGGTAGAGCTGCTTTGTCCTGCAAAACACATGTTAACACATGAATACAGTATCAGGCTGGCTGAAATCAGTAAGTACGTACGGGATGTAGATAGTATATCACAATGTAGAAAACATATGCACACAATATGATTAAATCAATGATTAATGTAATGAACAGACAAAACCCTTAACAACTGAGATCAATACTCTGTCTACAAATGACAATTTAAAAAATGAAATTATCAATTTGGAACTTTAAACTTTGTAACTCAATATGTTTGGTTTATAAATTAGCAGTAAGAAATCTAATCTTTATACTTGTTAGGGAGCTAACTTAAAAATATATTTATTATTATTTATTAGCTGGATGATAACTAATTACTAGACAGTGAAGGACATAAAAGTCACTTTAATTTTCTGTGACTGAAAAACTTGTATCCAATCACATTAAAACGTATTCTGTTTTTGCACCTTCAATTTGTCCTACATGTCTGATCATTTATTGGTGGGTAGACAAAAAGTGTGTGTGTGTGTGTGTGTGTGTGTGTGTGTGTGTGTGTGTGTGTGTGTGTGGTGTGTGTGTGTGTGTGTGTGTGTGTGTGTGTGTGTGTGTGTGTGTGTGTGTGTGTGTTTCCACATACCGGGCTGTTATAGACTCCTTGGTGTACATCTCCAAACTGGCCCTCTCCTATACAGCGGCCCAACTCTATCCTGTCCCTCTGGATCTCATAATCCCGTGCTGAGAGAGAGGAGGAAACAAGAAAACAGAAAAGAAGGGTAAAAAGTGAGATTTATACATTTACCTGTTTTTTTTATACTGGAGTCATGACAGTGACCCATCACAGATGACATGCTTAACTCAAACCACATGGATGGGGTTTACCAGGACAAGACCATTTGGATGGTATCAGGTCATTGTTGTTTTATCACAGAAAAGTAGATTAAGTTAGATTGAAAGGATTTCTAACTTTATTGGCAGTCAAATTATCATCCACGTTGGTGAACCCCACTCACTGGCAGTCAGATTAGACTAAAATAAACCATTAATCATCAACAAAAAAGACCCTTCAACCCAGGTTTGCACATTCACATTGTAGCCCCTCCCCATAACACCTCTAACTTGACAAACCTAGACATGCACACTACCACACAAAATTACAAACACACCAGCATACAGTAAACCCATTTAACAGGCAAAATGTAAGGTTCATAAAAATCTGTTTACATGCACGAGTCCCATTAGAACATCTGTTTATTCCTGCATACTGATACATCAAAATGGGGCTACAGGGATACATAAACAAGTTGTTCTAAATAAGATCACTAATGGAGATTAAAACCTGGAGTGCTCTGTGCATGTAAACATCAAGAGCCATTTCTAAAACACTCTGCAAAGCCGAGAAGAACACCCAGGCCTGGATCTTTTTAGTGATGTATTCAAAGGACTGAAATTAACTGATCTGAAGTGTATTCAATATAATATAATAGTATCCATGTCTGAAGTCAACTTTTTATATTCAGTGTGTATGTCCAAAAATCTTTTTAACAAAAAAAGTGTTGGCAACTGATATGCACATGCTTTGACATTTATGTGTTATCAATATTTCTGCCTTGTCATGAATCATTTCTAAAGAGGTGCATTAATGTCAGCTGCCAACCAACGCAGTAAAACTGCAATAAATAATAAGTTCAAGAGGTTTATGCACGCCACTGGACATTAGGAACTTATTCTGTTCAACTTTAAGTATCTGTTGGCACTAAACAAAGTTCAGCGATTTCACTAAAACAACACATGAACAACAGCATAACCAAAACACATGCCATGATAAGAAAGAAATTGAATACAATAATCCATACGGCACTGAATTTGCAGGAAATGAATAATAGCTTCAAACTGCAGTTGGGCGGTATCCAAATTTTGATACCGTCAAACCTCCTCCCTATTTTACGCGGCGTACGGTATTACTGTGAAATGATGACGTAAGGCTCAGACGGCATCACCAAACTGTTGGCTTGTGTCTACAGCGTTCAGAAACTGAATACCAAACACTAATACTGAAACACCTCTCCCT
>NC_045746.1:13546649-13546817 GCF_008692095.1 Etheostoma spectabile
TAGGTCGGAACCCCAAATGCTGCCAAACTGCAGAAGTTGTGTTCTTCTTTGAGACCAGGTCACTTGGTGCGCTACTTGCCATCCCCCCCCCTCTTTCTCCTCCACACTGTCACATGATGAAAATCACACATAAGCATTTTTAGGCATTAAATAAATTATATTTAATAT
>NC_045746.1:13546827-13554142 GCF_008692095.1 Etheostoma spectabile
TCCTTGTCTCCTATATAAGTGCATTGCATTTTTTTTAATGAGGGTATTGAAACTGAGACCGTTTGTATTTTTAAGAACCCGCGGTATGACGTATTACCGCCCAACCCTATTTCCAACACAAAAGAATCCAAAGATGACAACAACATATGACCATGATAATAAATCTTGATAAAGAAATAAAAGTGTCATAACCAACACGATGGTGAAATGAGAACCAAGCCAATTAACAAAATGTAATACTGTCAAGTCCCCCAGGCCCAAAAGAACCGGGGGAATGTTTTAAACTATGTATGAAGTAACATCTTGCATTGTTTGGGGATTGGCCCTTCCTTTCATTTCAACACAAGACCCAAATAAACGGCACTCTACAAATCACCAACAATCACAAGACAACAATCTTGAAAGGTATCTTTTTTTTTTTTTGCCAGACACTAATGTTGAAAGAAAACTTGTGTACCTAACTGGAGTTGCATCACTGATACTGTTACTCATTTAGATTGAGTAACAGGAATTGTTATTTTCAAATTAACAAACTAACTTGCTGGAAGCTGCACAACTTAGATTACTAGAAAAATATGAACAAAAATATAGAATCTAAAGGCATTTCAGTAGGACAGAATGTGAGAGAGAGCGAGAGAGAGGGGTTTTACCTTCAACTACTCCATAGCTGACTGTGTTGGCGGTGGGAGAAAGAGGAAGAAAGAGATGAAGAGGGCAAGAGCCAGACCGCTGCTTTAAGATTGAAAATAGCTCAGAAAAGACACACAGACACACACACACACAGACACACACACACAGACACACACACACACACACACACACACACACACACACACACACACACACACACACACACACACACACACACACACACACACACACCATTTCATTCATTCCTTACCTGATGTTTAGTTAATGAATGAAGACTACCACAGAATGGTTAAAAGTCATTACTGGAATACATCTTTATTGTATACATACAGCAGACAGTATGACATGGACACACATACAGACTCAGGCACAGAGTCAGAAAACATGTCAGAAAGTCTGTTTAGAGGAAGTTGCAAGAAGACCAAAAAAAAAAAAGCAAAGCCAGACAGACAGAGAAACGTAGAAAAGGACTGTGGTAAGAAAAGAAGAACACAGTCTATTTTCAAAGTCGTAAACGCAATCAAATACATGAGTACTTTGTACTGGCCCAAACATCCACATTAAATGTATTGGAACAGAGGCTTAAAACCACCGCTCAGAGGGCTTCCGCCAAACTTAGCAGAACATTCAGGGTTTTGAGTAACATATGAATGAATTTGGCAGATGCAATGTGTGTCCAACCAACCGGAATTATACAGTATGAGTTGCAGCCTCTCTGAGCCTCTCTTGAATTTGATTAGCCGCTACCTAACCAAAAGTGGTTTAATGTAACTTCTCTGATGTTTCATGTGTGAGTGTGTTTCTTGGAAAAGACTCACACCCCACTTGGCATATTAGATAGCAGAACAAAATTAATGTTTGTTTGAGAATGCAGGGATTTGAAAGAAGAACAACAGTGAAACAGTCATTATCTAGTTTTCTTGCAGTGCAACACAAGCTAATTTTCTCAAGTACAAATTACTTTAGTCAGTAGATGTTAGACTAAAGAGAAGATTAAGTAAGTTACTTACTGGAGGGCATGGTGTATGTGTCCTCTTCATCAACTATCTCAGCATAGTCATCAGTCTCTGTAACATGAGATACAAACGGTGTAAAAAAAACAGCAAGAGAATAAAGTAAAAGAAACAGACAGGCAATCGTGCACATGTTCAGTTTACCGTGACTATGCTAAGGTATGAAGGGCCACCAATACACACACAAACACGTGTGCATTAAACTAAGAAATGACTAGCTAACTCAGAGTTTCAGCAACTCCTGGGCAAAGCAACACCCACGTAGCTCCTCTCTCTCTCTCTCTCTGCACACCCACACTTGGCGGAGAGTGTCAGCTGAGCATGTGTTGTGCATATCTGTCTGTGTAAGAGCAGCTGGGCTGCATGGGATAACTGTGGTGTTGGTGGAGGAGTAGAGGAAAAGAAAAAAAATGAGACCAAGACAGAAAGGAGAGAGAGTTCAAAGGAGAAAAGTAGAAAATGAAATATATGGAAAACCAGGAGGAAAGATACAAGAATAGAGTGTGATAGTAAGAGAAAGAAATATTGTGTCTAGCAGATGGTAATGTTTAGGATAAAATCTGTTGCAGAATCAGACAGATAGGCAGAGAGCGAGTGACAGAAAAGAGCCAGCAGGAAAAGGAAAAGATGGACAGAGTATATCCTAACCAGATGGTGGTGTTTAAAATAAAATCAGTGTGCAGACTCAGCTGTTGGAAACAAGAGTCAAACATCTGCTGTCCTGAACGCTACCCTCACAGTTCTGCTCAGGATTTATCAGGCTCTGTGGGAACGTGTCCCTAAATTTATCGGAAATCCTTTTCTAAAGCCTAAGGCTGATTTTCCCAAGATGGTCAGCCATGTAGAGCCTACCATGTAGAATAAGCCAAAGAAATCACTTCTGGCTAGAGGTTTAGATGTTTAAGGTCCCATTACATGGTGTTTTTGGATTCTTTTATAGAGACCTTAGTGGTCCCCTAATACTGTAACTGAAGTCTCTTTCTCAAAATTCAGCCTTGGTGCAGAATTACAGCCACGAGAACCAGTCCCACAATGAGCTTTCCTTAGGATGTGCCATTTCGGTGGCAAGGTTTGCTCGTTCGAAAAGACATGATGTCTCTCTCTCATGGGCGGGCAAAGAAGAGAAAGGTGAGGTAACCTTTTCCCTTATGACCTCATAAGGGGCAGATTCCAGATTGGCCCATCTGAGCTTTCATTCTCTCAAAAACAGAGCAAGATACCCTGGGCTCGGTTTACACCTAATTGCCATTTCTAGCTACTGGGGGACCATAGTCAGGCTAGGGGAACTCATATTAATGTTAAAAAACCTCATAAGAGAATTTTTTATCCCATTGGACCTTTAATGTAAGGCAGGCTAAATAACACAGTGGATGGTAGTAAAGGTGACTTTAAAAAAGTCAAAGTGTTAGAAACAGAAATTTTGGGAAATACATAGGCCATACATTTGATTTCTTGCCGAAGTACCTAATAAGAAGATCGATACCACCCTCCTGTCTTTACAGTAAATATGAAACTACTAACCCTCTGTTGTAGTCGGACTCTGTCCAAAGCATAGACTGTATAATAACAATGGACGACCCAACCAGGTAAAAAACTGAAGCCTTTGCGGAAGTGCATTAAACCTGAATTCTATCTAATTTCCAGCAGGGGGTGACTCCACTGGTTGCAAAAAGAAGCCAGTTTCTATAAAAGTCTTTGGGAAAATGACAACTTCTCACTTGATTTGTTACTTCAATAGACATGCTATCAGGACAGAGGCCAAGCAATGCTAACCATGGCACTGTCTACATTAAAATAGCCATGAACTTTTCTTTGGGTGTGGCCCAGATTTTAATATTTAACTTTGACGCTCTCGTTGTACGTTTTTACTTCATTAAAAGTTATTTAGAACATTTGGTCGCTTAAAAATGTCACGTTAAGCGTCATGCAAAACAAGGTAGATAGCTACCACTACCTGATAACTTAAGGGACAGTTTTCCAATTTTCTGTTCTGCCATACATGCAGATTAATGGAAGCAGTAACTGGAGGTCTGCATTAACCCACCAGTAAATTCCCACTGGTTGAATTGCTTCCGAAGGGTTGAAAAGCAGCAACTTTCCCCCTTTAGCGTTTAGCTTAGCGCAGCACCATTGCAACCATAAACAACACTGGCTTGGCCGCATCATCCTCCCTAACTCTACCTGCTCCTCAGAAAGAGTCACATCCATTTGCAAAAACACAAGATGGCGACACCATATCGCCAAACTCGAGGCTTTAAAAACGCCAGTCCACAAGCGATTGACCAACTATTTTTTACACTCAATTACACTCAAAGCTGAAAATGGTATTAACATTTTCATGTAACTCTTAGCAAGTGTTAAACTCTTCCTTTAAGGATAAGATGAATGCATTACTGTAGGATTTAAGCTTGTAACTTTCAATACCATTACTTTATTAGTACAAAATCTAATATAAGAAGAGTTTAGAAAAAGTTTAATAAAACAGGCACGACTTTTGCCAAACCATTGCTGTGCATGATTTATGTTTTACTCGAGAGGAAAGGAAAACTTTTAATGTCTTCATATGAGCTGGATAAAAAGCAACAGCTCTGCTGATTCTGTTGCTGCCACTAAAATGTGCTTTATTAGATAAAAAAAGATTAGAGGGTCATAAACAACATAGCATTTTAACAAATGGTGGCTTTCATCAGGTATTGTTTATTCAATAAAACAGCAACAATTTTTTTAATCTAGCCAGCCTTGTCAATGTCTCTATATGTTTAATGAAAAACTGTATCCAGCTGATTTTAAACCGTTTCTTCAACATTTTCCAATTGTTTGCATTTAAATCTGCAGATTACTTTAATTATTTAAGTTCTATATATTAAGATTTTTTAAAACATAATTTCTAGTTTTTACAGTGAACTATTGCTGCATATTCCCTCACGTAGTTTGGGATTTGTTCTAACGAATCAACCTTTTCTAAGTTTGACTGGTCTAACTGTCTCTTTCTATTTTCAGTGGAGCGAGAGCAAGAGAGAGAGAGAGAGAGAGAGAGAGAGAGAGAGAGAGAGAGAGAGAGAGAGAGAGAGAGAGAGAGAGAGAGAGAGAGAGAGATCTAGTTAGCCCATTATAGCAAGGAATGCACCCGCTCTTGAATCCAGCAAACCTCTCCCTACTCCACTCTGTGTACATGAGAGTACACGTGTGTATGACTTTGCGTGTGTGTGTGTGTGTGTGTGTGTGTGTGTGTGTGTGGAGAGAGAGAACGGTTTGGAGAAGTTCCTTTAAAGAGAAATACCACTTAATTTCCAATTTTTTTTGTATCCTGTGGTTGAAAGCAGACATGTTTAAAATCACAAACGGACTCAGACACAAACATCTTAAAAACACAATACTAAAATAGTAAACCACTCTAGCTGGACTAACGGATCAAACTAAACTAAATCTACTAGTGACGTATTGATGTTTCCAATCACTGAGAAAGATGAGAAACATTACATTTAGCTAAAGAAACATTTTATTCTAAATTATTTAAAATCACTCTATATGTTGATAATACAGCACACATTTAGCACCATTGTTAAAGATCTGGGAATGCATGTATAAACATCAATCCACACACACACACGCACACGCACACGCTACCCTTTCCCAGGAGGTTGCAGTGTGTTGGAGTGAAGACTATAGAGAAGGGACAACAGAGAGAATGATAAACAACAGCATAACTTTACCATCCCCACTAAGATCTTCTGCGGGGTCCAGGAGAGCATGCAGGAAACAGGACAGCAGAGGAGGAGAAGAACAAAGAGAGAAAGCAGCAAGGACAGAGAAAAAACAGGAGCCAGAGAGAAAAGAGGGAGAGAGAAGAGAGAGCGGTTAGAGAGCATGAAAAGCCTTGAAACAACATGGTTGATGTTGCAGGATCTGCAAAGCCAAACACTCAGCAAGCAGTTAGCAAAGTTCCAAAATATCTCTGGTGAAAAAGCAGAGTTAAGTACGATCATTGATGCTGTGCAGACACAACTAATCTAAGAAATGGCAGCAATACGCAAGGCAGCGTTTGAACAGCAGTATGGTTTCAGAAGAATCATGTTGGCGTCACGCAGTAAATATCTGTAAGTTGGAGAGTTAATGTATGGTTGGTGGACAGAGGATGCAGCTATTTCTTTAAATCCTTGCAATGGCAACCGGTTTCTTTAGATGTTAAGCTGCCAAAGCCATAGAGACACAAGGACACTCACTCATCCATTTAACTTGGTACAGAACACATTATATACAGTAGATGGAGAGAATTTCAGTAGAATAACACTCAATAGCATTTACGTGCTTACATTTTTATTTACCCAAGTCATTTCAGTCTTTCCTTCCTACAGAACTTCTTTCCCAGCTGCTTAAGGACACTTTAACAGGGCAGATACTCGGTGGTTAAACCCAAATCTTTCAAATGGAAGAACTATATTTCTAACCACTTGGCCAGCCAGCCTTGAATTAAGCTCTGCCGCTTGATTGACTTGACTGATATAAGACACTGAAAATAATTATTAAAAACAACCAAATATTGACCTAAACAGCAGGGCACGTGCTGAACTAGAAGAAACCCTAGAAGTAAGAGAAACATTTTAGTCTGTGGGTCAGCACCGGCTATTTCCAGTCACATAGCTCTGTTGAATGAAAGTTAGATTTGAAGACTTTTGCCTTCGTCAGCAAGTAGGCTAAAAACTAAATACTCGTTCTTAAATGTGCAAGTTAAAAACATAAAAACAATTTAGTGATAGGAAGAAAAACACATCTGCCTCAGGGTTTAAAGAGTTTCCTCTTAGTTAGAAAGTACTGCACAATTTCATTTGTTTCCCAGTCTGACTTAAAGAGCATTGCCTTGGTTATAAGCAGCACCACACAAGCAGTTACTGGGGTTGAAGAGTGTGTGTGTGTGTGTGTGTGTGTGTGTGTGTGTGTGTGTGTGTAAAACTGAATTAGTCAAAGCAACCAGGCAGTATAAGAATGCATCCTTAAAAATGAGATTGTGATGCAGCAGATAATAGTGATTAAATCCATAAAACCACTTTTACTAAAACTGTGTTAGTATTTTGGTATAAAGTATATTTTGTAACCTTTTCTGGACCAAATTAGTGCTAGAAATCAATTTCCTCAATAGGCTTCTCTCACTGGAGATTTTTCTGTACACCATCTTTACTGCCATTTAATATTACCCAATATGTATGATCATCAAATCAGGCATAAAATTCCGACACATCACAATTTTGTGGACACACTCCTTCACTAACTGTCCAATGAAAGCAGAGGATACCATTGGGTGGCGAATCTGAACAGAAGACAAAGGGGAGAAGGAAACGCCGCGCCTTGGTTGGCTTAGGGGGCGTCGATGTCACTATGTCTGCAACCAATCAGGCAGGGGAAAAAAAACAGGGTGTGAGGTAAAAAATAAATGGGTGAATGGGTTTGAGTACAGGGGAGAGATGTGAGGAGGAAGTAAACAAAAAAAAATACAGGAACAGAGAGAATGGGATGGGAGAGAGCGAGGAAGAGGCAGTACCGTCAGAGAAGAAAACAATGACAAGAAAAAACAGATGTTGGAGGAAATGGAGAAAGGAAGAAAGACAGTAGTTGGAGCCAAGGAAGCTATCAGACAGTGTTCATCTTGCTCCTAA
>NC_045746.1:13554159-13559075 GCF_008692095.1 Etheostoma spectabile
GTCCATTTGTAAGTGTGTGTGTGTGTGTGTGTGTAATTTGTATCTTACCTGAGACAGAGATAGCTCTTACTCCACTTCTGACTGCTTCTAACTTTTTTTCATTATTGGACACTCTAAAGAAGAAGAAACCAATTAAACAACATTTACACACACAGTCCAACATGGTTAACACTCAGATGTAACAAAAACATATCTAGGTCAAATCGAAGCCTCTTTAACAAACATATCAGTGACTTTTTAAGCCAGATCTCACTAAAAGAGTACTCTAGCCTGTTGAAACTGCTTCTGTAAACTAACCCTTACTGTTTAAATTACCCCTCTGCCTTTGCTGTGGTTTCTCTCCCTGTGTCCTCAGAGCTCCACTACGATCTTTACATCACAGACCATAACAGGCAGAGAGAAAGAGAGCAAAAAGAAACTTAGAGTGAGGGAACGAGAGAAAGAGGAGGAGACTACCCAAGTGTTTAAAAACCCTAAGGGGAAAATATTTGGCTCCTAAACGTATCTCCTTATTTGACCACAGACTGAGTGAGAGAGGAGAGAAAAGAGAGATTTGAGTTGAAATGACCAAAAGTAAAGCAGAAAGTTTGTGTTTGAATTTCATCAAGTGACAGTGAAATGTGAACACACAACGTCCAGGCTTCCTTGGTCCCAGATAAACTAACAGAATGAACTCCACGTTGTACCACAGAACCAGTGTTTCCCTTTAACATTTTTTTTCACAACCCTGCAGATCTGAGGCAAAAACCCAATAAAAGGCTCAAATTAAGTTGTCCCAGTTTAGTTTTTCTCTTTTTCTAAAACTACCAAAATACCAGCTGAATTATTGATAAATAGTTTGGCTATGAAACCTTTTCAAAACGGGTTAGTCTTTTTAGAGTTTTGATTTAATTGGTTTATGGATAGATTGAACTGCCATGTTAATGTAAGACCACTGGGCTGCAACAAACAGATTAGTTTCATTATATGTCAATTATCGTCATAATAAGAATATCAATTGTTTAGTCAGAAAAAGTAAAAGAAAAAAGCCCAACAAAATTTCCCAGAGCACAAGATGAGGTCTTAACTAAATACCTGAATAACTTAAAGATATTCACTTTATGATGATACTAAAGTGAAAAAATTGAGAATCAGGAAACAGTGAACAATTCAATTTCTCTCAATTGACTGATTATTCTTCTGTGTTGAACACGTTCCCAAGATATTAAATAAGAGATACAAAACGTTATACAACAAATACTTAGAAACGAATATCTTCAGTACTTAATGAACCACAATATAAATATTTGTCAACTCCACCAGTTCTAGCTACATTATTTACTAGGAGATAGATAGATAGATAGATAGATAGATAGATAGATAGATAGATAGATAGATATTTTTGTTGATCCCAAATTAGGAAATTTCAGTGATACAGCAGCAACATACAAAAACACACAGAACACATCTAGAACATGATAAATAATGAATAAAAAAATATAGGATAGAATACAAGAAAGATTTCAAATATTCAAATATTGCCAAAATAAGGATAAAAAATAGGACAATACATAATATGATTCAGCTCCTGTAGTTTTACAATAAGCTGTACAAGCAGCTGTCCCACACTTCATCACTACTACATGAGTTTGAGGAGAAACATTTAACACTAAATACTGTTTGGTATTACTTGTCCTGCAATGTGTTCCTAAATTTTGTTGTCAAAGTTTGTTGAGTGACAAACTTTCAACAATGACACAAGCAGTCTCCTATTAAAAACTCAAGCTCACTGGCACTTTTAGATAACATTGTAGCAACAACAGTTTCTTAGAAAAGTGATTAACCCTTGATAAAGTGATGCTGCCTTGAAAGTCCCAATGACTGATTTACTGTCCTTTAACAGGGAATAACTAGCAATTTTATTTTTCACTGTAAAGGATTTCCCAGATAATGACGAGGAGGCTGATCAACTTTCATTTTGAAGCAGAGCTGCACTGAGGCTCCAAAGCACACATTGTCATGATTTTAATAGCCATTTGCCATTAATGTTGGTGTAAAAAAAAAAAGATTTACTAGTCAAGCAACATGCCAACACGTAACTGTTTTAAGAAAACCTTGAGAATGATATTGAATTTATTTAAACTGCTAAGGATGGAAAAAAAGGACTGACAGTACTGGTAAACCTAAAAGTAAAACTCCTCACAACACATCCTCTTTGCATGAAACACACCTAATGACAGTTTTGATATAAGACAGTTTACAGACTTTTGTAATGTTAATTGTACTGTAACAGTAAAAAGAATGAGACAGGTACTTACTTTGGGATTGAAGGCAGTGCTCTCTCTCCCTCTAGAGGACAAAACACACATCATCAGGATCACAATGAGTAATGTGAGGCACAATTAATGTCCAAATCACAAAAAGCTTTAGCTATTTTGCCAGCATAAAAGATGTTTTAGGAAGCTTTGCTGAATAAGGTAAAATGCCATTAGTACAACTCAATCACACTTTATTGAGTTCATGTCTGTGGTGTCTGAAAACATTTAGATGTATTTACTGTAAAATTTGAAAAGAACATAATCACACATTCAGATTTTTTTGAAAATGTATGAGCTATATTCGGGTATTAGTTCATTATGATGGCATATATTCTTGGGATATTGTCTATATTCTCACAATTGTTCTTAACCCTTTTTTATGGTTTACGTTTTGCCACAAAAAAGTAAACACTGTATGGTGTGTGTACAGAGTTTTATTTAAATATTTTTTGCATAAAAAAAGAGGCGGGCAAGAATGTCGGGATCAACAGATTCATACCTTTCTGAAATCTGACGATGAATGAATGAGTTTCCATGGAGATGAGCCGACAGTAACCATCAATCAAGTCAGCCAAGTTCTCTGCCATGGTCAGTGATGCTGTCGTAACTGTCAGAGGCTGCACACACAAACACACACACACACACAAACAGAGGCAGGTCTGTTACAAAGAGCCATCATCTCCAGAGACTCACACAAACGCCTCTCACAGTGTTTCCCTTATGTGTATTTTTGTCTGTGAGAGAGTGAATCCATTACTATAAAAGAAATGAATAAAATGGAAAGACTCCACTAATACAGCAGCGGGTGTTATGAAACCTTTCCACTGTGAGTAGAACCATTATGTGGAATCTATATATGGAGAACCATTAGTCTCAGCCACTCACTGACAAACATAGGGCCAAGTAGCCAAGCTATGCACCACGATGAGCTACAGCTTATGGCAATTTTTTTAGTATCCACTAGAGGCCAAAGTGGTCATCCTAACTGAAAAAGTAGCAATAAAACAGAGTGAGAAAATGGTTGCTATGGTAGCTTCACAGATCAAACCCTTTGAAAAATTATCCCACAGCATTGTTCTCTCTGCACAGATACTTGCTTTTGAGTGGGGAAATAACTAACTACATTTCCAGTATTTCAGTACATAAGTTTCATAAAGAACGTCTTGTCTTTTTGAAATACATTTTGGGAAAGGTAGAAATTCACTTCCTGAATTTAAGGAAGGTTGAGAAAAAGTGTGAACGTTTTCATGGAATGCTTTAAAACAAAATGTACCTGTAGAGCAAATGTATATCTCCAGACAGACAGACAAGTGGTACCTCAGCAGCTCCGGCTACGTTGAGCTGTAGCATCCCTTTCCTGTCCTTCTCCTCCATAGCAGAATACTGGATGGACTGAACTTGGTTAAAGTTAGCTAGATGCGTGGGCTGGGGACAGAAAGAGGAACACAGAAAGAGTGGAAATAAATTATGTCCCAACTAACCACTCAACAAAATCCTGACTGTTTGCTCTCCTGGCTCCTAAATGTTGGAATGAGTTCCCCAATGACATCAGGATGACCTGTAAAAAAAATTACAGGTGCACTTTCCTTTGTCTTGTTGTGGTTTGGCTTATTTAAAGCTAATGTACTTGCAGTTACTTCTTGTTGTCTGGAGTTTGTACCTTCAGGATTGTACACACATAATTGGAAGTCGCTTTGGATAAAAGTGTCAGCTAAATGACATGTAATGTAATGTTAACTATGCTAATCCTATTCATATTCATCCATATAATCAAATGAACTAGTGAGGAGTCAAGCCTATACTTTCACTTGTAGTAAATGGCTAACTTTGGTGGACTAGAAACATTGGCTGAAAGTATTTTCGTTATACGGAACATTACAAGCAGAGGCCATTTATAATCTACTTTAAACATGGCTGCGCAGTAAAATGTGGTCTTGGTTAGAACTCACCGTGGATCCCTTGTCAGTGAGGTAGCTGATCCCTTCCTCTGGCCCAATAGCTAACTCTACCTGGATCACCCAGCTGGACTATTAGAGAGAAGGGGAGGGATACAAGTTAAAAGAAGAAGAGAGCAAAAAGGCAAGATCAAAGTATTTGTAGCTCATGGCATGAATCGTATTGTTGTGGGTAGATGTAGCCAGTAGTCGAGCAAGTGAAGAACACTCAGGATGAGTCGGAGATGTGGTTGGTTAAAGATGGGAATTTTTTTTTTTTTATTCCAAGTTAAGGCCCTTAGGCAACAAGAACTGTTAACAAAATCAGAATTAAAGAAGAATAAAATACTTTCACAAAAATAAAAGAAACTGACATGAGTCAAAATAAATGAAGTATACCAAAAATGAATACAGCTGTAAATAGGTTGACCTTTCTTTTTCTAGTCTCTAGAGCTTTCAACAGACTTGCATCCTACCAGATCTAGCTTCTCAAACAACTGAAACCTATCATCTATATAGCTCTGAAGCGCGCCCCTGAAATTGGAACATACCACTACTAAATACACAACAGGGGTGGCTCAGGCAAATAGTAAACTCAAAGCTCAAAACAGCCATTATTAGTAAATCAGTGAACTAGAAATATGCAGAATAATATAGATATAATTAACACAAACGTTTCAACAAA
>NC_045746.1:13559085-13589947 GCF_008692095.1 Etheostoma spectabile
TCTTGAGGGTTACAATATACAGTATATATAATTTAAAATACGGGTCACTTCCTGTTACCCGTCATTTAAACCCGGTGTGCATGGCAAACTTCCCTTTAAACAGAATGAGCAGACGCCGGTAAGACAAAGCTGATATGACTCGGTTATCTTTTAAACTAAATAAAAAGACACATAGTTTACAAAGATCTCAGTGTTGTGTGGTTATTATAAATCGGTGATGATTGTGAAGTATGGTATGGTTTTAAACAGGATGATTGATGAAAGTAGTTGTAGCATGTCAATCACCACAGTATTGAATGGTAGATGTGCACACGAGAAAGCTACGGGATTAAGGTGGGGAACTGAAGAATGGCGTGGTTAACAGATGATTTTCAACATTGTGAAAATTACCAAAATATATGAACACATTAACCAAACATATACAGGCAACCTTTAGACTCAGTCTTTGAATGATTAAATAGGTAGCGCATTGCTACTGTGACGGCCGCCCGTCACACGTATAATTAACTTAAGACACTCTGTGGCGTAGCACCACTTCTTGGATACACGCAGGACCTGATAACACCAAAAGGTGTCAGCCTAACACAACTAACCAGAGATTTTAGAGAACATCGGGACACAGGAGACTGAAGGCAAGAATGAAAGAAACTTACCCCAAGGGCACATTTGAAGCACTCCTTGTCATAGCGGTAGATTGGTGCAAGTATCTCCAAGAACTTTAGGATGCACTGTTCATCGTTGAGATTGGCTACCTGCTTAAACGTCTGCTGAATCAACTTCCGAAGAGTTTTAGCCTGAAGAGAGGAGAGAGGGAGGGAAAAGAAAGCAAATTACAATAAAACTGATGTTATTTGAAATATTATTTAGGTGATATGCCAGAAAATAGAGGAGGGTGTGGTGTGTGTGTGTGTGTGTGGTGGTGTGGTGTTGTGTGTGTGTGTGTGTGTGTGTGTGTGTGTGTGTGTGTGTGTGGTGTGTGTGTGTGTGTGTGTGTGTGTGTGGGTGGTGTGGTGTGTGTGTGTGGTGTGTGTGTGTGTGTGTGTGTGTTGTTGTGTGTGTGTGGTGTGTGTGTGTGTGTGTGTGTGTGTGTGTGTGTGTGTGTGTGGGTGTGTGTGTGTGTGTGTGTGTGTGTGTGTGTGTGTGTGTGTGTGTGTTGTGTGTGTGTGTGTGTGTGTGTGGGTGTGTGTGTGTGTGTGTGTGTGGTGTGTGTGTGTGTGTGTGTGTGTGTGTGTGTGTGTGTGTGTGTGTGTGTGTGTGTGTGTGTGTGTGTGTGTGTGTGTGTGTGTGTGTGTGTGTGTGTGTGTGTGTGTGTGTGTGTGTGTGTGTGTGTGTGTGTGTGTGTGTGTGTGTGTGTGTGTGTGTGTGTGTGTGTGTGTTTGGTGTGTGTGTGTGTGTGTGGGGTGAAAAGAACAATATGATTGACTAATGGTCCACTCTGGTTCCAATCAAATTGACCTCACCACTTTATTCCAGGGGCACTCTTAGTTCACATCAATATATTAACAAAGACACGTTGATACTGTTGGTTACCACTCAATTACACATCAGAACGTGCCCATTCATGCGTAGTGTAACTTAGATCTTATATGTGAGTGCTCATACAGACTTTTAGTTTGACAGTTGTGATTTTTAGACCTTTTTTTAGGACAGTTATGTCACAGAGAGTAGACAGATGGAGAGCTGACAAAGAAATTCCATCTAGGAACATTATTCATTATTATGTAGACATAAAGATACACAACACTCACACATTTGTTATATATAATCCTGTTCACCTGATGTATACATTAAAGCATTGTAACTTATATGAAGAGGAATTTGCCACTGACAAAATTACATTTTTAAGCCCCTTTCCCCCTTATGGGATTTTGAGCTTTTAAACATATAATGACAAATATTCAGGGCATCAAACTTAGCGACAATACCAAGCCCACAAATGGTACAGACAATCTGTAACTATAAATAGTTCTCCATGTATAGATTAAGATCAAGATTAAGATTAGAGGGGATTTAGAGCACTACAGACCAGACTTTAAAAAGCATGTGTGGATTTACAGTAGACTGGTTCACTCATCACATTAAGGTTTTTTATACAAATTAAAAAACATTTTAACAATTAAAACCAACTGTGTTGATTTATTGACTTTAAATGTGACTTAGACACAAACAACTGATTTCAGGGGTCTAATGAGGCCTAAAGATGTACAGTGTGTACTAAACATTTGACATTTTTAGGGCAAAATCATTCATATAAGTTATAGTTATCATATATGACTATTATCCATTTTGTTGAGCCACTTTTTGTTTCTATTGCTATTTGTATTATTCGTTTTTAAATATAAAGCATGAATACCTACACTTAATTTCAGCATTACTGAGCCCTGTTGCCAGATGTCTACTCATTAAGCCTGAAGGAATCCAGAAACCTACAAACACACATTAATCTACAATGCTGCTGTGTGTGCAGCCATGTGTGTACGTATGTGCGTCATCTCAACAGATGCCATAACACACAAATGATTACAGAATATTATGTGCACGCGCTTATGTGTGTTCTTGATAGGATCAGTGTTTTAATTCCTCAAATTCCACCCCCCCCCCCACACACACACACAAAGATATTGTCAGTCTACAGTGTCCACCCTTCCTGAGAGGAAGCGAGTGGCGAGTATCACACTCCCCACCGCCATTCTGACTATCGCTATAGCAACATGACTGACCAGTTATGTCACTGTGGTGACCAGTCACAGTCGATACTTTTTTTTTTTAATTCATCAGTCGTTTTAGAGAAAGGAGGACATAATGATAGCTGTGTGTACAGTGCAACGTCTCTTCTCTGGCTTTCTTTAGCTGTGATTTGTACCAGTAGTGGCCTGTTCTTTCCAATCAAAATTATTACATTAATTTTATATATATAAATAAAAGAAAACATTCCTCAGGCAGAGTGAAGAGAGGAGTTATATTAAAAGCCTATATTTAGTCGGGCATATTGGTTACAAAAAGAAACAAGTTTCAACCTCACCATCTCTTCATCAGGGTGGCATTTTTTTTAATGCTTTCATTTTTTTGGCTGTCAACAGCATTTTAACCATGTTTACTCCAGCTGCTAGCTAACGGTAGGCTAACGTTACCTGCTGCTAAGTGTAGTGTTGACTAGCGCCCAGTGCGGCGATGTTTCAGTTCCCTCTAACGTCCGTTTTAGAAGCATCACAGAGAAGCCGAGGAATTTAAGTACCTAAATAAGGCACCTAAATCCGCGTTGCTATTTGGTCCAGTAGATAACAGTTTTTAAGGCACAGATGCCATATTAGCCCCCCCCTCCAAATAAAAACTCTTCGGATCTACATTGACTAGTTTGCAGATATATTACTACTCTTCGGTCGGCTCGCAAGCCCAAACAAGTGTGTCTGTTTCATTTCCGGTCTAGCTAGATCCGGTGCGGTGTAATATGTTTTTCTAACGTTACTAGTTGTTGTAACAGCATGTGAAAAAAACTACAAAGTTTGCTAGGCCAAAAAGAACGTTAATCTTGCAATAAAAAAAATTAACTCAGTTAAACGCGTTATTGTTATTAACCCATTTTAACAAACAGCACTAATATATACTTTCAAACTACTTAATAATGTCTGATTTGATGGAAATACTTCTTTAAATTAACATTATTAATTTCTTGTGAAATATACCAAAGTGCAGTATCACTAAATAATTTTGTGCTCAATCTGATGATGAAACAGACTCTACGGCTTAAGCTGGTTGAACTTTGATATCCTACAGGTCAGTTTTACTAAACCTGCTGCCTAGCTCGTCCATATGAATGAACACTCTGCTCTCAATAAAGCTTTCACCACAGCTAACATTAGTCACTGTTTACTACTGAAGCCATCTGCTCTGAGGTTTGGGGTGTGTGTGTATGGAAGTAGAGTCCATTGAGGGTGAATAATCCCATTAAATGACTACGGTTCTTTTTCACCCGAGCAAACAACAGAAACGTATATGGACAGCTGTGCACACACCACACACACACACACACACACACACACACACACACACACCACACACACACCACCACCACCACACACACACACACACACACACACACACACACACACACACACACACACACGTCTTTTTTCGTCCTACCGACCGTTCGACACCCAATTTTTTTTATCATCCAAGTGACCATATATAATCAAATGGAAATCAATATAAGCCATTGTACAGTCCTGCCATCTATAATCAAGTCAGGTGTGCCAGTGAATGGATGTTTAACTGCACATATGTCACCGAGTGCATCTTTGTGGCTTATAAAGCAGGACTCAGGGGAGTGTGTGTTGTCATATCTGCCAAAGGAGTAAAAACAGAGAGAAAGAGGAGAGGAGGTAAAGTTGGTGATGAGGGGGGAGTCAGCGGGGCTGGACAGACGGGGTGGGGACCCTAAAAGGAGACGCACATTGACACCTCCTCCTCCCTCCTCATTGTTGGAAAGAGAAAGTGGGTTTAAATATGACCTTAGGGTCACACACACACAAACACAGTTTCCCTCCCTCTGCAGAGCATCTGTCCGCCTGCCTGCTGACATCGAGACCTTTTAGGGTCACTGGGGCCTCGCGCACACACACACGCGCACACGCACACACGTGCCGTAAATTTATCACTGACACAGACACCGCAAGCACATCCATCCATCACATACAAACATACAACACCAAAATCTGCCAAAAGACAAAATAACTGTCTCTTAACTCAAACTTAATTCTAACTCAAAAGCTTATTTAATGTGCGTTCACAACCAAAGTTAAATTAAACCTGCATGATGCTGATGATGTGATAACCAACAAATTTAAATTTCAGTACAAATCCTGGATAGCGGTTACCGGTTTCCAGTCTTTGTGTTAAATTAAGCTAACCCGTTGCCGGTTGTGCCCTTTCATTTACTGGACAGACACAACAGTGCTATCAATCTTCTCGTCCAATTCTCGGCAAGAAAGCGTATATGTGTATTTCCAAAATTGTCAAACTATTCCTCTAACGATAAGTCTTGCGAAGCAGGGTTTCTTCACTGGTAAAAACTACATTCATCAAACTCATCTGTATGTTAGGAGGTTCTCTGGTAAAAATATCATATTTTCCTATATTCTCTCACTCATCTCCATTCACCTAAACTGCGCTGTTTAGTCGGCCAAGATTTCATTTCTATTGTGTTGAGTCTTTGGACTGCTTCACACTTTGTCAGCCTGGGTCTGACAACACATCAAGTAACACATTCTGAAACTTGGCTCAAGGGCACATTCACTTACACTAGGAAGCTGCCTATAAACCAGGCGCTTTGGTTACTTTTAGTAACTGAGTAACTCCATTGAAGCAGATGGGCCACTGTGATAGCAGCTGCTGAATGAGGGCATTACTTACTCACCCCTACCAGGACACCCACATTTAGGTCAGAAACCCTCTTATTTAAGAAGATAAAGTGAATACAGTGTTTGTTTCAGCAACCTAACATACTGTATATACTTCTCCACCTCTCTTTCCATCTCCATTTTAAAGGCATTAATCTCACCTTGACTGAATCCAACAGCTCTTTTGGGAAAAAGCGCCTCAAACCAACATCTTTCCTGGAAAGAGAGAGAGATACGAGAGGAAGAGAGCAGCATAATTATTGTGCTGTAATGACACAGAGGAATGTTAATTGACAACCACTTCTGTCTTTATCTGATTTCAGCAGCTTGTGTTTTCTTCTGTAGAGAAATTCCCAAACAAAATCTATAGACAGATACAGTTAGGCAGGACAGACAACTGAAGACAAGAAACAGAAAACAGAAACAGAAAGCTATGACTAAGTGCGGAACATACAGAGGACTACTCATCTTTTCCTAAGAGACGGGGCTAAGGAAAAAGCGCAAGAGAGAGATAGAGTGAGGCAGGGAGGAGTACAGAGAAGGAGACAACTGAGACAAAGAAAGATGTGCAGAGCTAAAACAGGAAGCTAGCTAATAACTCCTCTGGAGAGAAGAAAAGTAGAGGGGGAGGAGGAGAGAACGAGTTCAGGGAGAGAGTAGGGAATAGGCAGAAAGCTTACATCATCCTATTTCTCCAACATAGGTCAAATATCTGTCAATTATTAGTTTAGTGTTATTACAGTGTTGGGATTTCAATCGAAGGGCAGTTCAGATGGTGTCAAGTAAGTTGTAAATCACAGGTGAAAGTGCTGCCATGTGGCTGCCTAAACTGCCAGGCTTGCCTCAGTATAAAATATTCTCCACTGTGGCAAACACACATACAAATACTACTACTTTGCTTAGGTCTGTGCATTTTGTCAATAAAAAGTATAACACATGCTGTATTTAACCCCCAAAACTGTTCTCTCTCTCTCAAAATCAAAGTTGTGCACGTCACAGGAGCAGGAAGAAGCACAAACAAAGAACATAAAGTTCTGAAAGATGACACACCAAGCCGACCTCGATGAACAAGCACTGATGAAGGCCCAACTGATTAAACGTGTTGCATTAGCCAACAAACCACAAGGACTACAACCAAATACAAACAGCTGATCTCCAACACGCACATATGTCCACTGGCTGCATAAATGGAAGAAACCAGCCAATAGTCTGTCATCCTACACCAAACAACAGTGTGGAAATGAAAACAAATCAAACTAGTCTACCATTTTCACACTAATGCAAATCTGTGTTTTATTATATACTTGTAAATGTCCTAACTATGTCTAAAAGGTTTCCTGGAAATAACTATGCAATTGGTAAAACATGATGTGGAAAATAGAGATAGTGTTCAATTTGTACACACTTACACTTAATTAATTCCAATTTATTGCTGGCGTAACCTACAAAGAACATGCAAAAGAGAAGGATCTTTCCAAAGAACTCCTTGAAAATTATAAAAAACGGGAAATATTTGGAAATCATGGACCCACTAAAACTAAAAAGGTTAATTTCTGCCTTTTGGTATTTGATGAAAAAGAAAAGCCAGAGGTGAAAAAGGAGAAATTAAAAGGGGGAAATAACAGATACTACCCAGAATCTATGGGCGGTGATCGACCACAGACACTCAACAAGAGCCACGATGGCCAACTGTCAGTTTGGTGAAGCCAAAGCCCCGGCAGCACTTTCCCTATCCCTCTCTTGTTAGTTTAAAATATGCATGACACAGCTTCTTTTTCCAATCAACAGAGAGGGACAGCAAGGGAGACATGGAGAAAAAACAAAGCAAGAGAGAGCACGGGAAAAGCAGACAAAAATAGAGGACAAGAGCTAGAGAACAGAGAAGGACTGAGAGGACAAAGAAGAGAGATAAAGAGACAAGAGTTCATTCTCTTCAATTAATTGGAGAGCTTGTTAGGCTGATTGACAGAAAGAAAGACCTCATTGGAATGGGGCAGCTCATTAGAATCCAACTATGTTAGAGCCAAGCCTTGTTAGGACCAGAGCTTGTTAGTGTTCCTCATTGAAACCCATCTACCAGGAAGCTGATGATGGATCCTGGAGCAACCAAGGAGCTAACAGACCCAAATTAATCTACAAAAAAAATAGTATTACATCTACATAATCGGGTGCTGAATAAACACTGTGTTCAAAAATGATGATTGTAGCTAGACTGTAGACTTTCTTTGCACCAGTAAATGTAAAAACACGTAGAGTCAAAGTTGGACTGCAACAGAACTATAGAACAACTGTTAAGTGTTTCCAGACTTTTGTACTGTTAATGAAATTCTGTCTATTGTTTTTTTCACGTATCCAGATTTCTAGGAACTGCATCTGAATGCCGAACCAAAAACGGAGATGCTGTGCCGTTTTTCTGTTCTGATATTTCCAGGTAGAGCGAGGATGTGATGTACCAGAGAGGTTATAGGCTGCTGCAGCACTTGGCTCATGAAGAAAATACTTACTCCAATAGTTCATAGTTGGATTTCTTGTCCAAGGCGTTTCCTCTCATCTCCTTGAAGAACCTCCTGAAATCAAACCAGAGAACAGCGAGAGGGCATGGTCAGATACATTCCACACACACACACACACACACACACACACACACACACACACACACACACACACACACACACACACACACACACGCGCGCACTAAAAAGAGAATAGCCACGGAACATAACAAAATCTTGTAGCATGCAGTATAAGTCCTAAAAGAACGCCTCCGTTTAGAAGTGTGGAAAAAAATTCCCACCTGATTTCTAGACAGCCCAGTTTGAGAGCTACATCTTGTTCCACCTGTTCGCCAATCTCTGTCATGTAGTCATTCTTCACCTGGGTGACACATATACACATCACAAAAATATGAAAATTTTAATATTTACATTTACAAACAATAAATGGCAAGCTATGTATCTCACACACAAATAGACATGCACACCTTCTGATCTAGATTGCCTGAATACAAACACACAGTCCTTCAAGCAGTGCCATAGTCTCAGTGCTGGCTAGCTGCTGCCATGAAATTAAATGTTTGTATTTGTGTTTTGTTTGTGTGTGTACCTGGTGGTAGAAGTAGTTGAGTGTAGGTTTGTCTTCTGTAAACTGCTGCACAAAGCCCTTTGGAAGATACCGGATCCTTAACTCATACCTACAGAGGACAAGTAGAAAGGGAGATTGAGTTTGTTATGTACAACATCATTTTTCCAACTTGTGCCGACCTTACACCAAACGACTTTTTCAAACGATTCCACTGTCACAGACTAATTTCCAATATCAGAATGAAATCATGAGAGTCTTGCTCGAGTTGGGGCGCACTCCCGTCATCTCAATCATTGGGTGTAAGGTGGCCATAAAACTCAGTTTTTCCCATTTTGACAAAATAAAACGTATTTGATATTATCAAATACACAGTTTTAAGTCTTGTTACTGAAGTTAACTCATGTGAACATTGTCAACAACCAATGGTTGCGGTCCCTTCAGCACTGAACAGGAAGCAGCAAAACAGCTAAAGCCAGTGTTGTCCAATGGGAGTTTTACCAGCGTATAGACGCAGACCTTTGGCTACTGCCGCTATTCATCTGCTGGTACGGCAGAACAGAAAATCTGCAAACTTCGCTTAAAGTTACCCGGTTAAGCTAACGGCAGCTAACTAGCTTAATTAAATTTTTCAAAACAAATCCAGTTGTAGTCTTGTAATGTATGACCCTGCAAGGTTCCCAGTATTATCCCTCAGACATATTATGACAATCTTTAATGTTAGATGTGAGACGGTGTGAGACTTTTCAAAGTCTGTACAGTCTTCTCGTGTATGGTAGGCCTTCATACTGTTCAAAAAATTTCAGCTTCTGTATCCACTAGAAGGAAATGTTGGGATACAGTGATATGTTTGGGTCGTCTTCTATGTGTCAAAAACATCTAAATAAATCAATTTAAGAACCAAGTGGAGAGCAGACGAAAGGAGGACGGATGTTGATTCAACTAAAGGCATTAGATTAAATCAATCAAAGAGAAGACATTATTAAAGAGAAGATGATGAGAAGGAGAAGAAGAGAGGATTAGAGAAGGAGTAGGGAGAGGGAGAGGCAGAGATGAAAGGAGGTGAGGAAAAAAATTGATTTGCAAGAATGCAAATGAGAAGACTGAATGCAAAATCAGTGAAGGACAGACAAAGACTTGTTGACTAAGTCAGACAAAGCATGCATCTGGTTCTCTCTTTTTATGTCCACAGTGGAAAAGGTCTCTTCACAATAGCATTAGCACCCAGACAGCCACAATACATGTAATATATATCAGTGAATTAACATTCAAACTGCCAAACCAACTCAACCACATGGCACCACACACACAGACATGACCTCCCATCACCATAAAACAGACGGCTCGCACTATTTTTCATGCAATAAATCACTTCTTCTATTTTGGTGTACAATAGGGCAGATTGCTGAAGCTAGCTGTTTGAGGAGACCGTGACTTTGACTAATAAGTCACGTTAAACATCAAGGAAACTGGTTATAAAGTGAAACCTCACAGCTTTTCTTGATGTTCTTTCCTCAAGTTCCTGCACACTAGGGGTGGGAATCTCTGGGCACCTCACGATTCGATTCCAATTGAGAGGCCAACAATTCAATTCTAAACCGATCATCAATCCAACAATTTGCATGTACATTACCATGCGTGATTTAAAAAAGATACATATAAATCTGAGTTTGTTACTCAGAGTTTGCTAATAAGAGTTTGTTAATCACTCCCTAGACAAAGCTTAGATTTTGACATATACAGTATTGGTCATAAAGGTTTTAATGACATTTTTTGTCTACTGAGGTTTTTATTTAGTAGTCATTCCATGCTTAAGCCTTAAAGGAGGATTCCAGTAAATTTCAATACGTAGCTCTGTTGTTTGTAAATTTGGAGTGCTTTCAGTAGCAAGAAAAATTTAAATAGGTGCTGTCTACCCCGAGTTATCCTCCTGCTAGATTTTGCACCCAACAGGCTTAAACAGCAAGTTTTAAACGTGTTTTTAGCCTCTAAACAAATTCGAAATGTGAGTTCACTTGGAAGGAATAACGGTACATGGGTAGGTGCTTGTAATGACATTTCAAGCATGTTCAGAGGCTAAAACAAGTTTATAACTTGCCCTGTTTAAGCTTGTTGGGTGCTAACTCTAGCAGGAGGATAACTCAGTGTAGACAGCACTGATTGTTTTCATTTTTTTCTCTACTGACAGCACTCCAAATTTACAAACAGCAGAGCTACGTGTTAAAATTGACCGGAATTCTCCTTTAAAGATGCTTGTGTAAGTCAACTTCTCTCACAGTTATCTTCCATGTGAGAGGCTCAGTCATGATTAAAGGTGGACAATTGGCTTCTTAGAACATGAAACATGAGGTAGTCAGATGTAATGTGATAAAGTAGATGAACAGTCAATATGTGTTTTGCCTAATTATTTTATGAATGTCAATTAGATCATGTGTCTATATACATTTTTTGTTATTTACTCGGTTATTAACTTATCAGAATCGAGCATCAAATCGTTCTAGAGAGAATTGCGATGCATTTAAGAATCAATTATTTTTACCACCCCTGGACGACATTTTGTCCGTGGCATCTCAATAAATTTCATGAAGCTAAAGCTGCTCCGCCCAGTTATGTTTTGAGATGATAACGCCTCAATTTTAAACTATCCTTGGTCATTGCCTGCTAGCTGCATTTCTTTGAGGAACAGGCAGAGACTTGACAAACTGACCCCATCTTTTCCTCTGTGTGCAGTTTAGTCTGATTAAACTTTGACATACAACATTGCGAGTCTCTCCAATGTCCAGCAAATTTGAGGGTAACAATGAGATTCACCTGTTGTTCATGACATTAATTGTTTATGTCCTCATTTGAATAACTACATGGCTTTGACACTGCTTAGCTAATCGGAAGCCGTATGGTTTACAACTTTGTGAACTGCTGTTGTTAGCCTTCTAGGCATGCTAATGCACAAGGTTTATGCTCACAAACCTTCCCACACTTCTGTCTGTACATAGAAATCTGGTCTGACAGCACTTTTACAACCACTCTGCAATTGCAGCCCGAAGCAGTAAGTGACGCTGAACAAGTTTCAGCTTACTAATTGATAGAATATTCAATCTGCTACATTGACCTTATCAAAAACAAAGTTCAGAAGATGACCAACACACACACGCAAACGCACACACACACACACACACTTCTTCTCTCACCTCCACTCCTCTGTTGGTCGTGCCTGGTCATATATTTCTCTGACGTGGGACACGCCCATATCGGGGTGGAGCCAGTGCACCTGGTCTCTGGATTGGCTGTTGCTGAGACGCAGGCCAAAACAAGACGTCCATCGCACTTTGTGGATATCCAGAATCTTCTGGATGATTCCCTGTTGACAAAGAGTGAACAATGTTGTTATACTTTTTTTTTTTTTTAAACCACGTCCCCTGCACAGTTACACTTAACACTATTTTACACAATATTATTTAAGACTAAAGTAGAAATTCTGCAGAAATTACTTTTAGCACTGGTTTATAAAGCTAAATTGGGCTAAATCCCAAAACAATGTGCCCCTTTATCTACGGGGCTACTGTACTAGTTGTGGTGACCTGACAAATGTATGTATCAGTGTGGTGAGTGCTAAATAAAATTTGACTTAATTTAACATGACGTTCCCACCCAAACAAGTTGACAGACATTATACACACATGCATGATAATGCTCACAGAACCATGAGCTGCGAATCACTAGGGGGTCTGACCTAGATAGTGAAGGAGAAAGTGAGGAGAGAAGATGTGCAGTGACGTGTCCTGTATGATCACTAAAGTTTGAGCAGTGCTAAGTAGTGTGTACGTCATGGGAGTGGATCTAAAAGCATACTGCCACACACACACACACACACACACACACACACACACACACACACACACACACACACACACACACACACACACACACACACACACACACACACACACACACACACACACACACACACACACACACACACACACACACACACACACACACACACACACACACACACACACACACACACACACACACACACACACACAGCCCTGAGGTTATATGTATTTGCTAGCAAAGTACTCGGTTCTTTATCAAAGCAGACAGCTGGGAACTGGAGCTGAGGACAAAGAGTAAAAAGTCCCCTTTTGCAACATATGGGGGTGATGGGGGCCAAATGAGCACCAAATATTACCATCGTGAAAGTTATAATGTTAAAATTTAGTAGAATAATGGTAAAATGTGCAGCTAAAAATAATCCCCATCAAATGCATTTTTCCCTGTTTTAGTAATGTTTACGTAGCAATGCCAGCGGCTTTGCTCTAAGGATGGCAATGTCATCAGTCCGCCACTTTGGTTTAGACAGAAAAATCTCAACAACTATTAGATGGATTGCCATGACATTTATAACAGACATTAACTGTCCCCAGAGGATGGATCCTCCCGACGCTGGCAACTACTTTCCCTCTAGCGCCATCACGAGGTTGGCATTTGTGATTTTAAGTTAACGTTTTGACCACTACTAAATGGATTGCCATGAAATTTAATTAAAGCACTAATGTTCACCACAGGATAAATTTGGTGATGATTGTCAAATATGTTATTTGTCAATACTTGGTATATGACCAAATACCTGCAAAACCATTGATATTCTCATCAGTTCCAGGTGTACTTTGTCTTTACGCTAATTCGGAAATGTTAGCATGCTAACACGCAAACTAAGAAGGTGAACTTGATAAATATTACCTGCTAAAATCAGCATGTTAGTGCTGACATTAGCATTAATATATAACCACCACTCTGCCTAAGTACAGCCTCACGGAGCTGCTAGCATGGCTGTGGACTCTTAGTCTTGTTTAAAAATTAAGCTCTATACTTGGAACCCATTCTTTAAGATTTACGTCTTCATGAGGAACAAATAGGCTTGTAAATGTTCCACAGACTGAGTATGAAACTCGGAAAACAATGAAGAATAACAACAGATTTTCAGTTTAAACTGTTTTGGATTGTATTTAATTGTAAGGCGTCTCCTGTATTTTGTCACAATATAGACATTAAGTACATGGTGGGACATAATGGGTGTGTTTCTTCCTACCCTGACATCGGTTGCATCTCCATATCTGATATTGGAGGACCAGCAGCTGTGTTCAGTGTTGGTCTCAAAGTGATGGAAGACTTTCAGAACCCTGTCCACGGAGCCAGCCATGGTTCGGTCTGACCCCCCCGCGCTCAGCCGAGACTTGGCGCCTCCCAGGAGGGCATGGTTCAGGTTGGGGTCCAAGTAGGCTGTCGCCATGGTTTTCCCAGCTGACACTGTTGCTGCTAGGTGTCTGTCATATTCTGGGCAGGAGAAGAGAGCAAATCAGACATCGGTGAAATGAGTAAGAATAGAGAAGAATCAGAAGAGAATGTCTTTTTTCTTTATTTATCTTAATCCTTTCTATGATAGTTTACACACACATATGAGAAATACTATTATTGACTGATGCTACATGTTTTCTCCTCCTCCTAATGTGCTTGTAAGGTTGTGGACTTGAATCTTACCTAAATTCTTTGGCAAGATAGTTTTTTAGGAAGATGAAAAACACTGAACAACTTAATACCAGAGAGAGAAATTAAGAAAGAAATACAGTCAGGGTCAAGGCTCAATATGCAAGCACCTGTTTCTATGACACAAAGACAATGCACCTCAGGCTGACGTTTTTCCTGAAAATGAAGTTGTGACATTGGCACACTTCCTGGAATTTCACAGTAACTTTATCTGGGAATGCCCGTCAAGAACTACCTCCCTTTGTGTATGTGTGTATGAGTGTGCAAGAAAAAAAATCTAAATCTCCTTCGCTCTCTCTTTTTCTACTTCCCTTACGTCCTGTGCTTCTCATCCTCTCTCCTCCATTAAAGGAAAATTGATATGTTCTAGCAGGTAATTACACCTGAAAGAAAGAGAGAGCGGATGTGGACACACACACACACACACACACACACACACACACACACACACACACACACACACACACACACACACACACACACACACACACACACACACACACACACACACACACACTAAGAGGAAAGAGTCCAAAGTTGTTGAGGGATATATCACAGTAAGATAAATATGTTACTTTGCCTATTTTAAAAAGGTAAATTCTCAACAAATCACATGGATGTGTGTGTGTGTGTGTAAAAGAGATTTAATTTATACCTCTATCCCAACACATGGGGAAGGGGCTACAGCCGCTCATCGCCATGGAAACACATGTCTGTCCCTCCCTGTGTCTGTCGGCCCGAAGGACAGATAGACAGCTAGTGGTCTCACAGCCACGCATCACACACGCTGAATTACAAAAGCTACATAGATACACACACACACCAAGGTCCTGACACAACTGCAGGAACACGCTCACATAACCGAAACACTACGACACACACACACACACACTCTCCTGCTTCAAGGCAGGAATCTATCTCCAACTATTGTCAACAGCTTTGATAGCCAACAGTTACTTCCACAGCGGTAATCCTTAAAAAGGCCAATTTTCTTGTCCATTCACACTTTGCATAGAGTGTGAAGATGCTACAAAAAAACACATGTAAAAAAAACTTATTTCTTTGTATTCTTTATCCATTCCTGTTATCTGCAGCTGAACAAGTCAAGAAAGATCCCCCAGCGATGGAAAGTAAGCCACAAACTTCCCTCCTCTTCTTTCTCAGTCCACTTTAAAGTTACTCTTCAGCTGCCCCTCTCGGATGACAACAGACTGTTTCTTTTTTGCCAAATTTCTGCCCCATGCCTGCACTCCATAGTTACGCAGTTGCCGTGGAAGAGTCAAACGACCATCGCTCAGGAGAGGATTTGGGTTATTTCACTCAGTGGAGTCCCTGTGATGGTGAGGACTGCCTCCAGCGAAAGTTCACTGCCCAATCCGACTTACAGTACAAGGCTGATCCATAGGACATTCAGTTAGTTAGTGGTCACAGAGAAGGAGAGATAAATACTGTGCTCAGTAATAAACAAACAGAAAGTTATTTTCTCTTGGAAAAAGAAAGTGAGAGAAAATAGTGAGCCAGAAAAAGAAAGGAAACAGACAGTGGGACAAAGAGAGAGAGAGAGAGTAATATGTAGTGACGGTTTCAGGATGAACGAGAGGGAAAGTGGACAGAGCCACACAACTGAAGTTGAGTGGAGAATGAAAGAGAGAGCGCGAGAGAGGGGGGTGGGGGGAGGGGGGGCTTCTGGAGGGAGGAGCTAGAAACTATTAATATGCTAATCTTGCTAGTCTCTTGTGTTCAATGGGGGAAAAAAAACTTTTGCTTCTGTTTATAAATCTGACCTCAGAACAGCCCTATGTTGTATGGCTACCATCACAAATGCAACTCAAAGACAGAGAAAAGGACAGAAAAAATAACTAACTACTCAGACTCATCTGCAGTATTTCATCTTAATCATCTCCTCTGTATACACTACTCTCGCAGCTCACTGAAAGTTCAATATCAGGGTTTTCCCTACCATCAGGCGCAGCACCCAAGCCATTTTGGCCACCACCTACAGTAAGCCGGATGTATGTATAATCAATGTGAGGATCAAAACTAACTTAATGATCTAATGATTGTAGCTGGTCCCCAGTGGACTTAAGCTTTGAGTGTTATTCATTTTTTGCTCTAGCTTTTCCAATGTTTCAGAAAGATATGGTAGTAATAATAATGGTCTATAATGATGGGAAACTGCCCAAAAAAAATACAATTATTGAAAATAGTAACATTTTCTTGAGGAAGGACCTCTCAACCCTTTGCCGAATACCGTTTAAGTCAAATGGACACCATCCCCTGATCTTGCACAGATTCCACATCCTTCTTCATATACATATTGTTGATGAAAAATAAATACATAAAATGAAAATCATACTTCATACTGCACATTAAGTCATTCTGCATGTACTTTGGGGGCCAAACACTCTCCAGCTCTCAGAATAATCAAGGTGCTGCCCTGAATGCTCATCTCCAAGGCAACGTGCCTACAATATCCTTACGAGCGAGTGGCACAATCACCGTGACTGTTGCTGCTGACCAGATGCCAGCCTCCAATAATCAAATGGATATTTAAATGGCTGAACACATTGACTAAAGAACTGAACAGACCTCAGCCAGTTACTGAACACACACAAGTACAAAAGCAAACAGCAAAGTCACAGAAACGTGAAACCTTAATGGTACCGTGTGTGTGTGTGTGTGTGTGTGTGTGTGTTGTGGTGTGTGTGTGTGTGTGGGTGGTGTCGCCACATGTGGGTTTCTTAATTGTGCTCCATATCAGGCATTGGCCATTGTTATGAAGATCTGGTGGGGAGCAGGGGTTTTAGTAGTGTGTGTGTGTGGTACACGTTGAAAGCCTTTTGTCCGAGGGCCGGATGTCGCAATGAATGGGAATCTCACACACACACACACACACACACACACACACCACCACCACACCACACACCACACACACACCACACACAACACACACCACACACACAACACACACACACACACACACACACAAAGTCACTTTGCACCATGCCTTGAAGTTAAATTCAAAGGCTATTGAATTACAAATGTATTGTTAATTTTGTAAATTCAAACAGTATTTCTACATGTAATCAGCGTCACTTTTTACTTTACGGCAATACTCTTTTGGTGCTGACACTTTCAGAACTACCTACGTGTAACAATAAAAGTTTTGCCGGGGATTTTCATACCTGCACGTCAAAAGGTCATTTACAGTCAGAGCCTCTTTAACTACTGACAATGTCAACACAGCTCCCCTCTATCAATACAGTACTCAGTTTGTACTGGTTCCTTTGTTCTTTGTTTGAAAAAAAAATTAAGCACACATGTATGTGGATGGAGGGATGTATCAATAATGTTTGCAGGGGAGGTTTTACATTTTTTAATTTGAAAAATTAACAAAACTATTGAATTATTGAAAAGATATTTATTTGCAGGGTGACGTGTTATTCTGTTATAATTTCTTTGACCTAGAGGAGGAACAATTCCATTTCTTTCTGTGTCTGAGTCAAGTAGTTGTTTGCATCAAAAGTTTAATGTAATCTATCCAAGTTGTGCTATGACTTGCACTGATGAATGCATCCCCTCTGGCCTTGCTAATCCAATAAATAGATTGTCAGTGGTCCAATCCCACACCTTAAAGGCATGACTTAAGGCGTGAAGGAGCAAACATCATTTTATTTAAGCTCAACACACACACCACACACACACACACACACACACACACACACACACACACACACACACACACACACACACACACACACACACACACACACACACACACACACACACACACACACACACACACACACACACCACACACAACACACACCACACACACACACACACACACACACACACACACACACACACACACACCTTGAACATCCTGTCCAACTTTGCTTCTGTATTGAAAATTCCATTGTTATTCTCTTGCTTCCTCCCAGCTGGCAACAGATGAAAATTGCAGGACACGGGAAACTTAATTCCTCTGATATAACTGGCCAGCAAGGCCTTCTTTCAGGGCATGACGCCATGACTGATTCATAATTCATATGATTTAGCCCTGAGCATGTTCAGACTTTTTGAAAAGCAATTTTTCAACATTAAGAGTTGCATTTAATTTAGTTTCTCCTCAATTCATCTTATACGCATACTTGTTCATTCATAAAACAATATAATACGAAATAAAAGTGTTTATCTTTGACAAAATAACCTTAACTCCAGGTCCACTTACTTACTACTAATTTACATTTCCGGAGATTTCAACTGTGTCTCGTGGTCTTTACTAAAAAATAGATGCAAGTAATGTGTTGCAATAAATCTCAATGTTTAAAATCGCAATAATATGTTATTGTGACATACCGGTAAGTACAGTTATAATATTGTATTGTGGGGCCTGTTGATTCCCACCCCTAGTCTTCACCCATGTGGGCTCAGACGTCATGGCGTTGGCTTAGTTGTCGTCACATGATTTAAAATGTGAAACTTCGGTCACATGACGACAACTGAACCAACTCCATGACAACTGAGACAAATTTAATTAGCTAGTGAAGACATGGTTAAAAGCTGCAGAAACAAAACAAAAGGCTAGTAAGTGGTCAATGTGATATTGTCTTATTAAACTATTCCCACGGCTATTTAATGGAGTTTCACACTAGTGCTCCTCATCTATTGTGGTGACCTGATCACACTTAAGTTGCTACAAACTCTGAATGTGTGAGTGAAGAAGCCGCTGAGAGATTAGCAGTGCTGTGGCAGGTGCGTACAAAACACTGAGGGTCAGCTACTCACCTGTGTAATAGGCAATCCTGGAAATATCTGCAAGAGAAACAGAAAAAAATAGAGTTGGCTGGTGTGTTTGATTATGAGCCACTGAATAACAAAAATCATCAGGTCAGAACAAACAATTTAATTAAGCTTTAAAGTCCCATAGCAGGTGTTCTCAGATAAGTTACTTTATCTTACTTGTAATATAGATTGATTTGGGAAAAAAAAAAAAAAAAAAATCATTATCCCATTGTTATTTACATGATTTACCCCCAGGAGATGTGCTGAAGCTTTATTTGTTAGACTAACAAGCTGACTGGTAAATGTTTGTGCGTTCATGCTGTGAGGGGAGGACAGTAGTTCTTGACGTTCCACTTCCGGGATTGCTCCGTTGCCACCAGAAAATCCACCGTATTTCACTAATTTATGCCGGATACCCAATCCCTTGGGCCTCTTTTGCGTTGGCATTTTAGTTAACGGAGGTGTAACGTTATTTGGCCAAAGTTCTTACTTGGGTGCCTGGGTCTGTTTCCCAACGGTTAAATAAACTGCCGTTAGTGTCCTGAGCACCGGAGTTAGCCAAGTGCTGGCTGCTAGCTGGCTGCTAGCTGGCTGCCGGCTGACCATGGATGTGTTCCCGGGCCTGTTGTCAGCTCAACTGAAGCCTTGCAGTGCCGGGAGAGTGAGGCAGACAGACAGGGGTGTGCTAGCGGGCTTAATAACCATTAGATTACATGTCTATCTATACAGTTAACGTTACCGATTAATTTGTGGTAGCCCAGAGTTGTGAACCGGGATTAAAACAGTCCTACTAAAAATAACTGAGCGTGTAGAAAGATGTTGTAATCTTATGTTACCTACCAAGAAAGAAGTAACGTTACAGACCAAGCATTAGCTACTTGTCAACCAGCACCTTTACAGTAGGCACCAAAGCACTTATCCTCTTCGGCCCTCCTACAGGTTGGAAGCAGAATTTTCCATTACCTATACCATTATTCTTATCATTCGTGGTCAATAAACCTCTGAAACAATTTTGGAAACATTATTTTAAGGTACAAAGAATCTTTGGTGTTGGCTCGATTGATGTTGAAATCTACCAAGATCAATAAATAAGGTCTCTGTTGTATAACTGTGTTGCAAAGTGGCATGCAATCAATGATAAAACGATGCCTTGTGGCAGAAAAAAAAAATTGTGATACGAACCAAATCGTGGGTTTGGTGTATCGTTACAGCTGTTCCCTTCTCTACAGAACCACAATTCTAGCCTTAGACAAGTGGGCTGCTCACTCTTTAATATTTTGAGTCTTTATTTTGCGAGAGGAAATAAAAGCTCTAGCAGGAATTCAGTTTTTTGGTCAGTAGGAGATTTACACAGTTGTTTAATGGCTAAATGACAAAACAACATTTCTCAGGTGACTCTGCATTTAAATACTTCTAAAACTAAGAATAATTTTGTAACTGTAAAAGTGAGTACTCAATGGCATTTTATTTGTGGGACTACTATTTAGTTTTAAGTTGAAAGTACTCTCCTCCTACTTTCAACTCCTACTCTGATTATTGAACGGCTTAGTACACTCCACTACATTGATACTGCAGCTCCCAGACTCCCACAGGAAGCTCAGGAGAAGCTCTTTAAAAACTTGACACCCAGACCTATCACACCCAGTTAGAGCAGATAGATGGCTACGTGCAGAAGGTCAGGAGGATAAGTGCCTAAGTGCTTGAGACACCTTGATGCACACACACACACACACACACACACACACACACACACACACACACACACACACCCACACACCCGGTAAAATGACAGCAGGGTTGTCAACAAAAATGATGTAATGGTAAGAAAACCCACACACCAAAAGGAAATACCAGAAAGGTGACTCATGATGTGTATATTATCGACAAACCCTTTGAAATATGAAACCAGGACCCTAAAGTTGGTGTGTGGGTTCATGGTCGTGGCGATGAAATTCAAATGGACACCATTACAGTAAGACAACTATCGACAATTCCCAATGACATCTTAAGTACAATTTTTGCATAATATGCTCTGAGAACTTCTTAACTTAACAAAATGCAAATACATTGTTAATATTTTCGGTGATACATTTCCAGTTTCAATTTGTACATCTAAATTGAGTTTTATCTGACAACTTGCTCGATGTAAATGCATCTCTTCTCAAAACACATCTCGAACAGCAGGACGGTTCTTTGCCAAGCATTATGTCGAATTGGGCCATGACAGGTAAGACAATGTTAAAAAATCTCCTAATAAATTAACACTTCAGCAAAAACCAACTGAATTAAACCTGATGAGAGCAGTCAGCTCTTCTGCATCGCTGCTGTGTCTAAAGGTTAAAGCTGAGCTGGCACACACCTCTGTGTGTGTGTGTGTGTGTGTGTGTGTGTGTGTGTGTGTGTGTGTGTGTGTGTGTGTGTGTGTGTGTGTGTGTGTGTGTGTGTGTGTGTGTGTGTGTGTGTCCCTCTGGACAATGGGGCATTACTGGAGCGTGCAGTCTTACGATGCAACAACATAGCCCCTCAGGCACCAATCACACCTGGCAGACATTTACATAAAAATGCATATAATAACAAACACAAACACACACACACACACACACACGGAATGTTTTTGTCCTTGAAAATATATTTGTTTTTTGTTCAAATAGTTTTTCTCATTATTTACATTCAGATAAACAGAGTAATTATTCCAAAAATCTGTCACTGAAATACAAGATAAAATGCATGCACACACACATGCGAGCGCACACGCACACGCACACACACACACACACACACACACACACGCGCAAAATAATAAGGTCACGAATACGCATGACTGCTCATACACATTTATCTGCAAAAGCGCACACACTCTGTGACACACACATTCACTCAAGTGTATATAGTTCAGGTGCAGTGCTAAAGCTAACTGGCTTACTGGAGCAGCACACATGTTAACGTATCACACTCAGACCAGATACACTTTGTATAATTCATCCCAACAGATTTAGGACAAATAAAACAGTGAGATGGCGTATGATCTAAATAAAAACTAATTTGCTTTTTTTAAATAAATCAAAAACACATCTGACATCAATGACCAATTCAATTACATTCCCTGTTGTGGGTTTCAAAATATATACATGCACTGAAAACGTGTTTTTGGAGTAAGAAGAAAATTAAACATTAAACATTAAATTTTTCTTTCATTTTATATGAGCGCAAACACTAGGAAACTGGTTTAAAAGGCTAAAGAATGAATACTGAACACTGATGTGGACTGAGGATGTTCTATGTTATATAGATTATAAAGCCCTCTGAGCCAAATTTGTGATTTTAGGATATATAAATAAAACAGACCTAACTTAAGGTTACTTTTTATAAGTGCACTCTCTTGTGTACCTCCTCCTCCTCGCAAACAAAGGATCAGTCATCTAAAAAAGTGTCAGCTTAAAAGGGGAACTATGCCGTTTTTTAGCTTAATTTACCTTAATTGAACAGTTTTGGAGACATTGGAATGGTTATAGCACTTTTTTCCGAGGGGGTAAGCAAAAATCCACAAAGCGTAGCTCCTATGGCGCCATTTTAATGCTACCAAGCACTCACCCGCCATTAGTATTCCATTAACTGCCATTCATTTTGGCGCCACTTTGACAGCAAATAACTTTACATCTGAAGCGTTTTAAAAACTTTAGATGTCTATTTTTAATTTCTAAAGAAAAACGACAGTGTATAAAAGGCTCCATTACCTAGTACCTCACATTATGGCTTTGTAGCAGGCGTTTTTGTAAAAATAAACAATAGTGTCATAACAAAGAGACTTTCTGTCGCATAGTCAAATCACCGTGTTGTCAGGAGTAGCTTGCAGACAGTTTCGACTGACATTGGCTGTTTAGGTTTAATAATGTTAATTTGCATTTTAGTTAACAATTATTAGCCTGTGTTATCCCCTAACATATACCTTTGCTAACCATCTCGGCAAGATTCTGAATAATTGAGATTTCTCTTGGCACAGCTAACAGAAGACTTACAACTTTCAGACACGTTGCTCACGTCACATCTACGTTGGCAAGCTCAGTTGGAGGCTGTGCAGTAACGCTCAGCACACACCAGAAAAGGGCTTCCAATATCCTTCTCTGGTCTCTGTCCAGTGCCATGGGATCTGTTGGTCCATTTCTTTAAATGTCTGTGCTTTTTTCGAGGTAATCAGGTAGTATTGCGTGATATCAGGTCTCGCGATGTAACAAATTGCTTAACCGCATAGCACATATATGCCCATTCAGGAACCAGCTGACTATCATCATGGCTGTGCCGGCAAGAAAGAAACAGAAACTTAGGAAAGCATTGTTGGAGGATGTGCATGTGTGTGTGTAGCTATGCTTGTTGTTTAGCAATTTTTTTTATCAATTTTGAAACAAGATCGAAATATTAAAACATACTGAAATATAGATGATTTAACCTAGAAACAAAAATGCCGCAGGAGGATTGTTACTTCATGCCTACATTTACAACATACCCACACAACGCGCTAAGCCCCATGGGCAACACTCTACCGAAGGATGCACACTTGAATTCAAACACAAACCCACTCATTTGACAAACACACATAATCTCACATATTGCTTCCCACACACACACACACACACACACACACACACACACACACACACACACACACACACACACACTACAAGTTAAAGCCTCCTACATACAGTCAACCAAACACATACATCTCCTTTTTCACATCCAAACACAATAATCCCATAAAAGGGTGGCAGATGCTAAACAAAACACTTCAAATATTGAAGTAGTTAACTTCATCATGCCATTTATTTTATCAATTACTCAATCATCTGGTCTAAAAAATGTCTCTTCTTCCTCCTCATCCCCATGGACATCATCACTTTTAAAACTACAGCTGTTTTGCATTTATCAATAATTCTTTTCAATTCATACTCGTGGAACCTTTCCAGATACAGTGTGTTCAGATACGGTACATACAAATGTATTGCCCACACACAAACAACTATTTTGAGTTTAGAGGCAACAGAATAAAAACTAAATGCTGCTCATTTACAAATTTTTAAACACACACACATACTCATCACAATTTCCAACACAACTCCTGTTTAAAATCTTACCATGGTATAGTCCTTCCATTTAAAGTTCCAAAGAGAAGAGAAGTCTAATCCTCCCTGACAGACAGCTAAATTGGGAAAAGCCAAAATCCCAGGCTTCTGTGGTCTTTGGGCTCTAGCGTTGAGCTCAGTTCATTACGGAGTTAGCTAATGTGCTAAGGTTGGCTTAAGCTTACAACCCAGCCTCCTCCTCCCTCTACTACTACAACTACTGCTAGTAACACTGACAGATACACAGCAGCATGAGTGGGAGTAGAGTAGGGGAGGGAAGGAGGTTGGGAGAGAGCGAGGGGTAGTAGACAGCCTATGACTGAAATGGGGGAGGGAGATAAAAGAGAGAACAGGAGGAAGGAGGAGGGGGTGTCTTTGTCTCCCAGGAGAGAGGGAGCCAGATGTACAGGACTCAGAGGGAAAGCAAGTGAGGAGGGAGAGACAACAGAAGGGTTGGGATAAAGAAATAAGAAATGATGCAACAACTTCATGAGAAGAAGTGAGAAACAGTGAGGAAAGAAGTATAAAACAGGAACAATATGGGGGAAAAGAGAAAGTGAGGAGAAAATAATATAGGGGAAAGAGCTGAGAATGACATAAGAGAGAGACGGAGAAGAGTGTGAGCTGTGTTGCCTTTGGCTAGTCTGCTACGCTGACAGAAATACACCCCTGTGGAGCTACTCAATTAGTCATAATGCAGTGTTCTCAAGTCAATGTTGTCCTACAGAAATCATCAATCTTCAGCACAAAAAAAAAAGGGAAAAATCAATTGTTCCACTGACTTTGTTTTGAGGGGTGCACATTTAATCCAGTTACACTGTAATCAAATCACACACAGGGAAATAGAAAAAAACAAATTAACCCTAAACTAATTTTACCAAGATTTTGAGATAGAATAGTTTACTCACTATAGGCTCAAATCATGACACTAATAATTTTATAAAACCAATAAAGAATACATGATTGTTAAAAAACACGGGAAATAAGTTATAGGAATTATGTTTGGTCCATGCCAACATGGCATCCTGACACGTAAATCTGCACGCCAACTTTTTTAAGCCAAGTGGCATGTTATCTGTACGCATTTTGAGCTATTTGCATGTATGTCTACGCTGTATACAGCGGCCTACACATACACGCCACTTGGTGTGTTATCTTGTTATGTGTCACTTGTATTGCAAGAAGAATGTGTTATGACAAGAAGAAAGCTACGGTTGAGTTTAGGAATAGAAGAACAGGGTTGACTTTATTAAATGATGAAAAAGACGGTTGAGTTCAGGAAACGTGACGCACGGGACAAGGAAACGTGACACGTGGCACACAGTCCCTGGTCTCCTGGGTGAAAGTCCTGTGTTTTACCCATTCACCACCCCGACCAACCTCCCTACACGGATTTTCATTCGTTCATACTTGCTACGGCGTAACTTTACACGCAATCGCAAGGTAATGTAAGTCAATGGAGGCCAAACGGCATTGATATACATGCTAAACGAGTACGCGTCTTGATAACGTGCCAATAAGGGCATTCAGATTGGGGTGTCATACATACACCATTTCATGACTTGTAATGATCACAGTATGTAGTGAAACAACCAGAACAGTCAGATGCACTCTGCAATCTCTGGCGTTTTCAGTATTTTCAAACATATAACTTACTCCTAGACTAATAAAACTATATAAACCGGATTCTAAAGATGTCAGACAATGTTGGTTAAAACAACAAAAACTTAAAAATAAGTGTGTAAGAGATGTCATCCGATGTTTTGTCTAGAGAAGTCTCATAAGACACATAAGATATCAACATTTGAGAGCATGAACGAACATGCGTGTCCCAAAGGCAGAAATCTGTTATTGCTGGAACTGTCCTATCTATGGCCGTTTTCCACTGCTTGCAGATATGGACCATAAATGTGCTCTCAGAGTGCCATAAAAATCACTTGGCTGTCACTTATTCTTGAAATTATCAACCAGTATGTCACATTATATTGAGTATGAATGAGCCACGAAGCCCTCTCTTGCACACACAAGCAAGCAAAAAAGCAGACAGAGGAGACCAGAGTTGATCAGGAGGAAAGCAGATTAATAGGCCACTGGATTAGTAGGCCAAGAAAACCAACACAACCACACACACACACACACACACACACAACACAACACCACACACACACACACACACACACACACACACACACACACACACACACACACCCACACACACACCACACACACACACACACACACACACACACACACACACACACACACACACACACACACACACACACACACACACACACACACACACACACACACACACACACACACACACACACACACACACACACAACACACACACACACACACACACACACACACACACACACACAAACACACACAAACCACACACACACACACACACACACACACACACCCCTGCTTTATGAGTTGGTGGGTTAACATTGCCCCCTGGTGGTAATGCATTTTGAAGCGACGTTTCATAGAATGGTCCGAGAGCTGCTGACACTGCGCGTTTTTTCTTTAATATAGTTGCCACTGGGTCTGCCAGGGTTATTGTTATTCTCTACTTTGCCTGAACATCAGAAACATTTTTTTTTTTAATCCTCCAATTCCATCCATAAGTTACAGTTACAAAGTAAACAAACGACCAATCTAATAGCAAAACTCCAAAGAATTTACCATAAACGATCATGCCAGATCAGCTTCCAACTACAAAAAAAAAAACTTCACATCAGTTGACATTTAATTCATTTTTTTTTTTTTTTAACATCAGCCTATGCCAGTTTTCTAGTGTTTGCATTGTTTGACATTTAAAAACAGAAGAAAAACATCTTGCAGACTAAGATTCAAGAATATTCTTCAATGCACCTTTGTTACAGGAGAACTCCCCACTGGTGACTAATCACACAGACATACACACACTGTGGCATTATACCCACATCTGACCTCAGCAACACTAGTTTATGGTACCACAGTGTGTGTATGTGTGTATGTGTGTGTGTGTGTGTGTGTGTGTGTGTGTGTGTGGTGTGTGGTGTGTGTGTGTGTGTGATGTCATACCTTTGGCTCATATCAGGTGTTCACTGCTGATCTCTGTGCTGATATGTGTGAGTGTGGTGTGTGTGGTGTGTTGTATAGTGTGGTGTGTGTGTGTGTATTCTATTATGACTGTGTTTTTGTGGGTGTGTGACTGTGCATGAATCTAGAGAAGAGATGAGGTCATATGATTGGCCGAGCAGACACTGATGTCTGCCTTGGTCTCATTCCCTCTCTATCCCCTTTATTTCCTTTATTGTCTTTAAACATTGCAAAGAGTCTCTGGCCTAAGAGAAAACAAAAGTTTAAGTTAGTTAGTAAATACTCAGCCACCATACAGGTTATTATGAAACACTTTGATTTTGGTTTGATTGAATGTTCAAAAAAGTATAAGCATTCTGATTTTGCATTCCTTCCACTTGGATCTGTTGGGATCATGTGATATCATTTGTAATTAACTAGTTACGTATTGTTTGTTTAACGCGTACAAAAAAGAAAGTGTAAAAAGGACACATTGCCAGTGAAAGTTACTGCGCCCATAGCCAATAATTAGTTACCTCGCACGCCAGCTGGGTTCTCGCAACTTCACCAGATTAGGTGAGAATCACAGGATAACATGTCACGCGAAATTCCATCTTGCCAGGTTCCAACCTAATTAACTAGATTAGCACACCAATCAGCGTCTAAGCTACTGGCAGTGACAGGCGTGGTTTAGGTGTGCGTGTGACAGCCGCGCCTGTTCACTCAAAACAACAATCACCTGCCAGATTGGGTTTTTTTTAAGGTGCCTGGCCTTTCCCAAACGGCGTCCAATGACAGCTTCTCAGTTCGGCCAGTAAAACCAGGTCGGTTTTTGTACAAAATGAATCAAAATTAGATATAACGTGTTAGTGAGTGCTTTTAGGTGCGGGTGTTGTAGGCAGATCTTCTTACCTGTGGACAGAGCCTGGTTAGACTTAATACTAAGATCGGCTAACCAGCTGCAGGCAGTAGCTTCTTATTTAGCGACCAGATGTTAGTGTTATTAATCTTCTCATATAACTCGTATAACAAAAAAACATATTTCCCAAAATGTCAAACTATTCCTTTAACTATTTCAATCTGTGTATTTTTTATTGTTTGAACAAAGTTTATTGGATGTCTGAGACATATAAGTAGACAGCTGAACAAATGGACAGGCACAGTATGAAACATACCACCTAGGCTACCGATGAAGCTAAAAGAGGATTGATTCATGACCAGTAATGATACGTTTTCCACACACACACACACACACACACACACACACACACACACACACACACACACACACACACACAACACTTTTTATGTTTTTATAAACAGGGATCTATTTATCTTGGGACAGTTTCTTCTTGTCTCATCGTTTCTATTTCTCATTTTTTCTCCACCCAGTTTTCTCCTCCTCCCACCTCTTTATTCTCTGTGTCTATATGGCAAAGCCCAACAATTACTTCTTTCTCTCTCTCCCCCTCTCTGACTCACAGTCACTGCAATGTAATTACACTGACTGTCCGCACGCACACCCACACACAACTTAACTTATTTACAATATCTGTGGTTGTAATTGTTCTTTGCTAGTATGCAGTTCAGTCACTGCTTCGCTTTGAGAAAACTAACAAAACATGAGCGGCCATTAGTTAGTTAAGTCATTTTGGTTGAGTCAAGGAGTCAGTCTACACACAAACAGACACACACACACACACACACACACACACAGACACACACACACACACAAATTGCTGTGCTCCAGTTCCATTCATCACTAGTGGATGTGGTGCACCAATGACAGAAGATAGCTCGCTCTAAATGTGAGTGTGCGTGTGTGTGTGTGTGTGTGCGTGTGTGTGTGTGCGCACGCCCCAAGGAGGGACGAGTCATTAACTAAGATGTAATTTCCTGCCACTATAGTAAATACAGATTAAAATAAATCCATCCTCACACACATACACAATCAAGTTACATTGTTTAAGGAATTTAAACCTTACAGGAGCTGTAACATAGTTTCAGGTTACCAACATCGATGTCATTAGTATGCAATATTCTGCAGATTTCTTCTCTGAAATGGCTGGCCCACAACAGCAAGTCAGTAAATTATTTTCAAAATGTTTGGAAAGTTTGATAGCTGCTGGCAGAGACTCTCAAAAGGTATGTCCTATATCGTCATTACTTAATACAACCGCTGTATTATATTACTCACAATGTTGTTGTGTGTTTGAACAGAGCACAATGCAGAGTTTTTGACCACTGGCCCTGAACAAATAATGGATTGAAAATTGATCCATTAAAGAAGAGAAGAAAAAAAAGAAAAAGAAAAATCAGCCCCAATTCAAATCACTGCAATAAATAAATACTGAAGATGGCAAACACGCAATAACATAACTGCATGACAGATACACCATTTGGGTATTATTGTCTCATTGTAAAATTCCTTAATTACCTAACACACAAACGCAAGAATGCACACACATATCGCTACAGTTATAATGAGCACAAGATATTTTTAACCAACAAAACCAAGACAGTGTTCAGTCATGTTATCTTGGGTAAACACAGTCATTATCTCACACACACGCGCGCGCACACACACACACACGCACGCACGCACGCACGCACGCACGGTGTTGCTGCGGCTGAGAGGAAGAAGGTGTTTTCCTTTCAACTCCTGAGGGACGCAGCATGCGTTAGGATGTACAGTAAGTACCCTGTGTGTGAGTGTGTGTTTGTTTACATAGAGGGGTGTGGGGGCTGCTTTTTGAATGCAACCAACCCAAAAGCAAAAGGGAATGGACCTCCATTCAGCCCCCCGTCTCCAAAAAACACATACTCCTTTTCCTTCACAGCTGAATCCACATACGGGAGGACGCAGGGAAATAAGTTCAACGGAAGATAGAAGCTAAATTTATAGGACACCTACAAGCCAGCGCTTACACTTACACACACTAACACACTAACACACTCTCTCACTCACACACACTCTCACACACACACACACACACACACACACACACACACACACACACACACACACACACACACACACACACACACACACACACACACACACACACACACACACACACACACACACACACACACACACACACACACACAGGAAGTCAAACTTCCACATGAAGTCACTGGTGAAACTCCAAAACAAAGAAACCCATTTGCTCAATTTAACTTCATTCATGATTTTTCATTCCAGAGGTAAGTTTGAAAATAGCATTCATACACTTTAGCAAGATGTTAGAAAACAGCTCAGACCTCCACATAGTTGCAAGTATTTACAGAGTGTGAAATAGCCAATCACTTCCACCATGTTTGCTAGGAAAACAGCAAGCAACTTTTTTTTAATAAGAAAAAGAAAGAAGCTCAAACTGAAAACTGAAGGAAGAGTTGTTTTACCCTCCAGAGAACTTATTTCATGTGGTATCATGAAATCCTCATGACACACATTTTAAGGACACACACACACACACAAACACACACACACACAGTGTCTGCAGTGATTGCTATTACTAGTTTGAGTCATTGAGTCAATCACATACTGCAATCTACTGACACTAGACTGTTGGCTTTGTTACTCTACATTTTTCGGTCTCTGTCTGCCCATCAGTCTAGCATAGAACAAACTTGAGTAGAATATATAGTAGATGTAGGCAAAGAATAGAAAAGTTTGGACTACAACAGAGTATCAAACTTGCAGGACATAAAAAGAGAAAATGGACTACAAACAGTAGAGTTCTCTGCAACGTAATGAACTGCTCCTGCAAGATCTCTGAGTGTAGTCAAGTGTTTCTATAAATACAGGCCTCCTGCACTGCTCTGCAATTTATACACACACAGAAACAGAAACACACACAC